>NW_009932493.1:20069-25832 GCF_000696875.1 Nestor notabilis
GAAAGTTGGGGCTGTTCAGCCTGGAAAAGAGAAGGCTGCGTGGAGACCTCATAGCAGCCTTCCAGTATCTGAAGGGGGCCTACAAGGATGCTGGGGAGGGACTCTTCATCAGGGACTCTAGTGGTAGGACAAGGGGTATTGGGTTTAAACTTAAACAGGGGAAGTTTAGGTTAGATATAAGGAAGAAGTTCTTTACTGTGGGGGTGGTGAGGCACTGGAATAGGTTGCCCAAGGAACTTGTGAATGCTCCATCGCTGGTAGTGTTCAAGGCCAGGTTGGACAGAGCCTTGGGCGACATAGTTTAGTGTGTGGTGTCCCTGCCCATGGCAGGGGGGTTGGAACTAGATGATCTTAAGGTCCTTTCCAACCCTAACTATTCTATGATTCTATGAGACTGCAAGAGTAGCTGAAGACAAGACAAAACACTGGCAAACTGACTGTGGACTGGACTATCTACATTTAGCAGCTTCTCCCAAGGCTGCCCCTCTTCATGGAGCTGGGCCAGATTTCAAAAGCAACTGCCTTCCATTACAATAGAGGTTTCTTTTAAATCCTAAAAAATCACTACTGATCTTAGTCAATGATTATCATTCCTCCACGTTTGAAGAATTTTGGTAATTTGAGATATGTTCTGCCTGTAATATAGAAATATACATAATTTACCATCAGAGCAATAAACACATTATATACTAAGTCTGGTATATACTTTAAATTCTTATAGTCCCACCTCAGCTTTTTAAAATTTGTAATAGGTTTTACAAGCTATTTGCCCAAATAGTGACTAAGCTCCTACAGCTTTAAAGGAGGATGTCTTAAATCAGCCAAGTCACAAACACTGCTGTGACAATTGTTGTTATTAAAAAATGACAAAACCCCTATAACAGAGAGAGAAAAAAGCTTTGTGTATCTCATTCTTGGAGTGTAAATCAAGCAGTTCATCAGCTGAATTACTGTCTGGATGAATTATTTGTTTTCTAGTTAGACTTGCCATCAAACAAAGCACATCTCTAAATTATGACAGAACTCCTACGGTATTTAGTATACATCCTGTTATTTGGTTCCAAACAGGGTAGGAAGGACCTTTTTTCTCTGCTTTGATTAGTGTTAACAGGACATTGTATACTTTATCTTTGGAACAGTTGACTTATTCCAGACACTGGAAACTAAGGTACTCAACAGGACTAGCATAGAAATAAACAGGATGAAATGCTGACCTGAAAAACCTTGGGATTTCTGAAGATTCCTTGTGTAAGTGTCTTTACTTTTGCTACTTAAGCTTTGCAGTCAATGAATATTTTTGCCATTGGTATTAATGGAAGTTACAGAAGAAAATGTATGGTTTGAAAGAATGTGTTGGCTGATGGCTTCAGCTCAGTGTAACAGATTCACCTGCTTTTTCATTAATTAATTAATAGTAAGTAATTAATTACATTAATATACTGTACAAGCTGACAGCAGTTTTCTACCACCGCTGCTATTCTGTACCCTGCTAGAGCAGAACCCCAGGTCAACTGTCCAGTGAACCCAAAACTTGAACTCACATGGAATATTTATGCTCTGAGCAGTATTAACATACAGATTTTTAGGAGAAGCTCACAAAGTCATGAAAACAGCTGAGGTGGAAAGTGACCTCTGGATATGATCTGGTGCAACCCCCTGCTCAAGCAGGGCCACTTAGATCAGGCTGCCCAGGACCATGTCCAGACAGCTTTTGAGTATCTCCAAGGATGGAGATTCCATAACCCTTCTGGGCAGCCTCTGCCAGTACTCGGCCACCCTCACAGTGAAAAAGTGTTCCTGATGTTCAGAGGGAACATCCTGTGTTTCAGATTGTGCCCAATGCTTCTGGTCCTGTCACTGGGCATGACTGGGAAGAGCCTGGCTTAGCCCTCTTTGCACCCTCCCTTCAGGTATTTATAGTCATTGATGAGATTCCCCTGAGCCTTCTCTTCTCCAGGCTGAACAGTCCCAACTCTCTCAGCTTTTCCTCATGGGACAGATGCCCCAGTCCCCTCATTATCCTACCTAAGCATCTCCTACAAAACAGCTGATCTGACTTCCTACATTTTCTACACAATGCTGCCTCTTAATGTGGGAATCTTGAGGCCTACATTCTCTCTGAAAAATCAGCCTAATTTCATTTTGGTTTAAGGTCTCTTTACTTATCTCTATATCAGGTAACAAGTCTAAAAACGTAATGAAACTGAATGAAAAATTCTGCAAGTGCCAAGAAACATATGCATATCTAACTTAAAATATGTTTCAGAAATAGCAGCTAGAACTGTACTGAAATAACATGAAAACCTACCAGCCAAAAATCCCCTATGCAAGACTGCCACGTACCAATGTCTATAAAGATAAGTATCTCAAGAAATTTTTTATGCATCATTCAACTGATTGTAATTATCACAAATTACATGCTTGTGCTTAGATCTATTAGGCTATTACACAGTCACAGTAAAGCAGCATTTATTCTCAATAGCTATGCTTAAATGAGGTAGAAAGCCAAATGCCAGTACTCAAAGGTGCTAAAAAATGCAAACAGTGACCTTGTGGGATTTTCAGAAATGCCAAACTGCATTTTATGTCTCTCACAGTTGTAGAAATTCAGTCCTCCATCAAATATCACATCGTCTATCACCAGCGATCTCACTTTAGGTTTCATTTCTTTTCTTTTTTTTAACTGGTAGTCTAACATTCCCTGCCTCAGAATATCTATGATTCTGTGATTTTTCCCCACAAATTTTTGTCTTAACAACATAAACCAGTCAGTGAACCAAAAGAACTTGAGGGTATACACACATATTTGCTTGAACCACATTACAGAGTATAATAGCAAGTCATTCACTTGTGCCTGTTAATCCACGTATTCTAAGAGAAACAGGTTTTTAAACCGATGGGCTTGTGCAAGAAATGATGATAGAAGAACCTCTACTTCCAAAGGCACCCACTGCTGCCACCTATGGACGAAACAGATTCATAACTCCTACCTAACGTTAGAAAACTTACTCTTTTTACTAGAGGACAGTGATAGTTGCAGTAAGTGCTCCCTGGGGAACAAGTCTACAGTTCCCCAAACAGTTTTTAATTTAGGGAAAAAAATCTTGTGATGTTATATATATATAACTGGCATCTTACTGCTTCTGAGTGAATGACCTGACAACTTCATAAAAATCATTTCAGAAATCTCTAAACTTTCAAATTTTCTTAGAAATAGGAAAACACTTTTCTTAGAATAAGAAACCTTTGCTTAGGTAGTACCTTCTTCTAGCGACACAGCAACTAAACTTTACCTATAGACTGAAAATGGGTTGAACATACCACCAAATTAGTGTACAGGTGTGCTACAAAATCAGCATAATATCACACCTCATGATTACCTAAGTTCAGGTCTAGCCACAGTTTCTTATAAAACAGTATACAGGAAAATTATATGGGAAGAGACTGGAATATTGTGTATAGGGGTGTCTTGCTTACTTCAGCAGCATACCTGCACAAAAAAAGGCTTCTTTCCTTTGACCTGAAACATCCTTTCTGTTATCTGTAGTTCATGCTTTGATGAGCTTGCAAATAAAAAGTAAATGTAATGGGTTTATGTCTTGAATAAGTAAAACTTCGATCTATCATCAGATAAATCAAAGAAATTGTCTTGAAGGCCTAAATATAGGGATGGCTCTTACCTGTATTGTGCACAGTTTCTGTTTGTGGCTTTTGTGATGCCTGGCAATTAACAGCTGCAATTTAAGTCCATGCCCAGGAGTAGATTTTTTTAATTTCTGCATAATATAGGCCTGGAACCCATACTGCCAGCAGGCCTCCTGTGCATCACAAAGCAATCTCTTTGGCTGAATGTGTATGTGCAAGGTAATGAATACTGTTCGTGTAGCTGAAGAATTAGCTAGCACTATAAGTGTACTAACTATAGCTAAATTAGCACTGATGAAACAGCCTAGAGGCAAGCCCCAACCCCAGTAGGCCCCTGAACAGTGGAGAAGACAGTCAGCACTGCTGTCTGACCAGGCAGCTGAAAGGCACCATTTGTTCTCTGACCTTGGAGGCCAGCTGAAAATCGAGTTGGGAGTCAACACCAGCAAGTACGGCATGGCTAGGCAGGTTGCAGGGCCTACCTCAGAGCTGCCTCCCTGCCTTGTGCCATCCCCTGCCTCGCACTGCCCAGGAAGCGAACACATCAGGTGGATCTGTGGCAGATTGAGAATCTGCAGTAAGAGAAGGAGGAAAGAGATGTAGTGTTAAAGTGGGGAACACCAGTTTGTCATGCAAGGCAAGATGCAGACCTTTGTTAGTATGCTGAAGACTAATAGCTCATCTCCCAGCATGTACTGCTGGCATTACTTGCCCACATTACCATTTAAGCAGACCAGAAAATTTAAACTTTGAAGTTTCATGGAGATACAAAGTCTTGCTGAAGCCACGAAATTTGGTTTTTCAGTTACACACTGTACTCTAAGTTGGTTGTCTAACAAGTCTTTCTGAAGCTTGCCTATCAAGATCATGTTTGGAAATGTCTGCCTCTTCAGAAGGCAGTGGGAATCTGTTCTGCTTGCCCAGGTAAATCCTAGGAATGGTGCCAGATGCCATGTAAGGGTTGCAACTCTGTTTTCATATAATGAAAAACCATTTAAGCAAAAAATATGCTATCAACAAACACTTTTTTGTGCTTTGTATTGCTATGATCACCTTAAAAAATTACATTTATTTGTTACAGGTAATATATAGGATCTTACATAGATTTAAAACAATCAGGTAATATTTGAAAGTCTAATATTGGTAAAGTTGCCCACAGGAATATTACCTGCTCTGATTTCAGGTTAAATTATCTTTATTCTTCATTTGCAGGTACTTTAAGGAGAGAACAAGTCTGCTCTAATTGCTCTAACAATGCCAGTTGAAAGGCAGTTAACCAGGGGTTTCAGAGGGGATGCTGCAAAGCAGGCTTTAGAATGAATGCTGTTTGCAAACACAGTATTACTATTTGGATGATATTGACGAAATACCACAAAGTCACAGAATGGCTGAGGTGGGAAGGGGCCTCTGGAGGTGATCTGGTCCAACCCCCCTGCTCAAGCAGGGCCACACAGAGCCATGTCCAGACGGCTTTTGAACACCTCCAAGGATGGAGATTCCATAACCTCCTTGGAAAACCTATGGCAGTGCTCGGTCACCCTCACAGTGAAAGTGTTTCCTGATGTTCAGAGGGAAGATCCTGTGTTTCAGACTGTGCCCATTGCCTCTGATCCTGCCACTGGGCCCTGTGAGAAGACCAGAGACAACGGTCCTGTGACAGAGCTTGACTCAATCTTCTATGCATCGTCCCTTCAGGTATTTATACACATCGATGAGATCCGTCCTGAGCCTCCTCATCCCCAGGCTGGACAGTCCAAGCTCACTCAGCCTTTCCTCACAGAAGAGATGTCCAGTCCTCTAGTGTTCTTTCACTGGAACACCCTCCAGCAGCTCCCCATTTTCCTTTAAAATACTGAAACCAGGATAGCTCTTACATGACATACAGGAGCATATATAGCTCCTATATATGCTGTTAAGCGGGCATGTTCTCAGAATATACAGAATATGCAGGTGTCACTACAATAAATTCCTCCGGCTTTAGGAAGAAGCCAGCAACTGCCTCTCACAGGGCAGCAGCGAGGCACCAACTCGCCAGAGGGGACTATGGCCTTTATTCCTCCCAATTACCACAGTGTTTGAGATGTTTCCTGCAGCTGCTTTCAGTCGAAACCCGCCGCC
>NW_009932494.1:0-21441 GCF_000696875.1 Nestor notabilis
AACCCTAACTATTCTATGATTTTATGATCTTTTGGAAAAAACTGCTATCGTTTGGGATGTTTGGGGAAGGTCTGGAGGATGGGTATCACCATTTCATCTACGAACAATCTAAGAAACAGGGTTTAATGTTGAATGGCAGGAGTAGCTGTCAGACTGCAGAGTCAAGCAGAGTCCAGCTTGGAGGGAAATCCATGTGAGATATGTCATTGACTCATGACATGACTGAAACTATAGCAACCTGATTGACTGTTTCTATGAGATATAATTTTTGTCTTTCATGATATTGTGTTCATGAGATTTCACCACTTTTAAAAAAGACTATTTTTGAAGACCCATAAGAGGGATTTTCCACTCACGTGAGTTAAAAAGGTAGCTATGCAAGTAGGATCTTACTGAAGCCATGGAGACTGTTTGCAGTAAGGAGGGTGCCCCAGCAGGAGTCAATACTCTATAAGTCATTCCTTAATAAATAATAATTCCACATGCTGAATAATTATCTTGCAGTTTGCATCTCAGCTTTTCTGTGCTATTCTGATACTGCCCATGATCATAGAATTACAGAACCATAGAGTGGTTTTGATTGGGAGGAACCTTAAAGATCATTCAGTTCTAAACCTTCTGCCACGGGCAGGAACACCTTCCCACTAGACCAGGTTGCGCAAAGCCCCATACAGCCTGGCCTTGATGTTGCAGCTTTCATGCAAGAATTCTAATGGAAGTTTAAACCTTTTTCTTTAGAAAACAGAATCATGTTAATATGAATGAGGGTCCAGAATCATTCATTACTTTTGCTTTTATTGCTTTTAGAGAGACATTTATGACCTAGGGTTTGGGTTTCCTTCTTTTTATTTATTTTTTTATTTTTTTTCCCCGGATGATGAAGCTCTATGTATAAAAGAGTAAAGAGCTCAAAACGCCAAAAAAGTTTTGTCAAGCCATCAGTCAGAGAAAACATACAGCAAACTCAATTTGTTACAATGCAGCAATGCCAAAACAGAAGTTTGTTCACAATTTAAATACATTATATGAATTTAGAGTTCCAACTAATAAATAAAATAATAGTTGTTTTCATTAAAGTAGCAGTGCAAAAAGTCCAAAGATTTGACTCCAAGTCTGCATGTCATGCTGTATTCTACAGAGAGGTGAAAACAACCCAGCTAGCTGCAAAGATTAGTATCTATTGCAGAAATGACCTCTAAAAATACGGGAAAAATATGAAACAAGATGGACACAAAAAAAGATCAACATGACACCTCTGGAACTTTTGTTGACTCCTGAACAATATTTTGAAGGTTTTTTTAAATGCCTTTTAAGCTTTCTACTTTGTTTTTGACCCTACTATGGTAGTTTCTTGATCAAAGCAGTATTCTAGGATGAGTGTAGTAACTGACTGCAATTGTAGGAGCTGGTTGCAGCAAGATCTAGTAATGGTGTTGTAATCAGATAAGGAAACAGCCCAAACTTCCCTCATTTGCTTCTGCTTTTTTTCCTTCATGCCTGAATTTTCCCGTATCTTTCCAGATTTTTGTTCTCCCAAGTCTTCTTCAGGTCTTCCCTTATCTCTACGTTTTCCCACTCCAAAGCAACCTTGCTTTGCCCAGAATAATGATTAAAAAGATGATCACAGCTAGGAAATGGCATCTTTACAGGAAACACTTAAATGGAACAGGGTTCTTGAGCCTAGATGACATATGTCTGAGGGAAGATACTACAAGTTTACACACTACTCTGAGTTTTTAATGGGCAAGGTGAGAAAGGATGTTCAAGATAACCAAAAGAAGGTTCCTATCACTGCATGTAATTGCGTCATGGAATTCCTTACTAAAACATATTGCATATGATAGAAGTTTGCATGAATTCAACAACCACCTGAAAGAAAAAAAACCCCAAACATACCACATAAAAACAAGCAAAAAAACCCCAAACCACCATTAAGGGTAATTCAATACAGAACTGGTAACTCTGTCTTAGAGTTTGCGAATTGCAAATTTTTGAAGCCTGCGAGATTCTTATTTCCATGACATTCACTTGTGAAACAAGTTAAGAACCTTTGATATGACGTGGTAAGTTAATCTTGTGCTCCTCTGTGTATCTGCTCTCTTTGAGCTACGTCTGTCTTCCACTTTGCTCTTTGTCTCCACATTGAGGCGATGTTTATAATCTCTTCCTTCATTACCTTTGACTAGTTATTTGGAGATAAGTTTGCAGTAATTTCTGCTGCTGAGGTCTGACATTCAACTCACTGAAGTTAAAATAGATTCCCATAAAAGCTGACAAAATGAGTTGCTTGGTAGGCATCAGAACACCTAAGAAAAATCTGTGATACTACATGCTTGCTGGAAGAAAACAGTGGGGATGCATTGCTTGCAGCACAATTTTGCTTCAGTCCTGCTTGTCCTTCCCCCTCAAAGTTTCAGCTGACCCCCTTTCATCATGGGAGACTTTCAGACATGGATATGTGAAAAACAGTGGCAAAATGTTATGGAGCACCAGTTTACAGTTGCTGACTGAGATAGATAGTCTAAGGAAGAATAATAGCAATCACTATGTCTGACTAGGATCATGCTGGCCAGTGAATTCTACCAAATAACCTTTTCTGTGAACTGAGCAAGTAAGTCCAGGGAACCCTAGACAGCTTTAAAAGTAAAACATAGGCCACAGATTTTGGAAGAGGTGTCCAGACTTTAGAAAAGTGGAAGATTTTACCCTTATTCAGATTCAGACTGGAAGATGAATTCTGAATCCAGGTCAGTCTGTGAATGCTTCTTCTTTAGCCTTTCTACTCTACATTATCCTTCTTCAGCCAGAGTGAAATGACAGTAGATCATCTTCAGCAAATTGTATACAGGGCTTGTAATTAGAAGAAAACTTCTGAACTCAAGATTGCTTCAAACCTCTCAAGCATCTTATGAGGTACTTAAAATGAGATTAAAGTAATCATCATCAATATGCTATTTTAATCTCTAAGAAAAATGGTCATGCTGTCAGTTTGATAACTATTCCAGTTGTTCAAGACTGCTCAGATTTAAATATATCCTTAGGAGCCACAAGCTCTTGCACATTTAGATGCAGGTCTTCTTTGCCAAGGAAACATCATTATTGTCACTTACAATAAAGCATTGATGGCCATTTGCAATATGTTTTATCCTCAAGTATAAGAGTGATAACAACACAATTTTCTTACTGCTGAGCAACAAAGAGCTGTACAGGAAATTTTAATTTGACTGAAACTAAAGTTTTGTGAGAGAAATAATGCCCATTAAGTTTCTAACTAAAAAATGTGGGTAGATATGTGGACTTAGATATCTATACTATTTCCCCCCTCCCTTCATTTAATCTGTATCTTTTCAAATTATTCCCATTATGTATTACTGATGGTATTGTATTGCACAGATGTTCCAGACAAGACTGGAAGCTGATCATGCTAGGGATGATATTAAAACACAGGAAAGTTGGTTACCTCCACAGAAATATCTCAGCTATATCCTAGGAAAAATCCTGGATTCAACAATCAGTTCTCAAAGGTGGCTGCATGGCTGTGATTTTGCCGTATGGCAATAACACAACCTTCTGCTGCTGAATCTGGCTTCTCTGAAGTGGAGATTTATCCCTTAAGGGCAGACAGTAGGTGAGGCTGTGAAATTAGTAAGTGCTATATATGAGTCCAAGCTGATGGATAAAAAGAAGAAGGTCGTGAATGAGATAAAGTTAATACCTCATGAAAAGGGGTAAGCTTAAATAGACCTAGTAGTAAGATACCATCCATGGACAATGAGCATTTCAGATAACCTTTCACAGGACAATTCCTGATAACTCTGTGTAAAGGCTGCTTGAAATACCACAATTGCAATCTCATTCCCCACCTTATCTCTGCTGAAGGGTGGGGAAGCTCTATGTTTGCTGTAGTTGGCAAGAGTCAGATGTGACTTGCTTTCAGTTGATTTATCAAACTTGAAATGAGATGATGCAGTCTTGATGCTGTTCCAAACAAACATCAGTGAGCACCTGGACCAGCTCCTCTGCAGCAATCCTGGTGGGTTGCTTTACATTCAAGGCATTCTTGCCTTCCGCAGTGAATTTCAAATTGTCTTACATAACAAATCAGAAATGCCACAAGATACTGAAAACCTTCATGAGTCTACCATTCTGTATCCAAAGCTGCTTTCTGCTCTGTATACCCTGGCTGTCAGCCAACAAGAGATTTCCTTAGATTGAAAAATCTTGTGCCAGCTGGATTTACCAGGTCCATGGCCTACTTGTAGTATTAGGGTGGCACAGCAGGTCTCTGAGGCTGGTGAGAAAGTGGCCTTGAAACTCCAAGCAAAAAAGCAGAGAACTTCTCTGCAGGATATGTTTTTACCAGGTGGTAACAAAAGTCAGCACTTACCCACTGACAATCATTGCTATTTATTTTTATCAGAAAGGAAGGACCAGATAATTTTAAGAAAAAACCTGATCTCAAAACAACTGTAAAAATGACTCCTGGTGTTATGGTATGAGAGAAGAAATGGTGGCCAAGGATACCTAGCTCTTCTCCTCTTAGCATAGGACTATGCAAAGTTGAATACAGTTATGGTCCAAGTGAGTGGCTGTACGACTAGACATGCTACCACACCTGCCAATGCCATAGCTGTGTGATCTCCCATCCCTCATGCTAATTGTTAATCTATTCTTGAAGCTCTATTATAGAATGATTTAAAATGAGCACACCAAACACTTCAGTTAACACTGTCTGTCAACAAGAACGTATTTTGCAAGCGATTTCCCAAAAGTATCTTTGTCACATCATCCATTAGTGATCCATACAATCACTTCTGTCACAGAACACATGCCAAGTCTCAAAATGGAACCTTTTTCCATAGGTAGTTTGTGGGATCAGCATGTTAGAAAATCTAACTAAAGTTCTGAAGTTTGGAATATGTGGCTATCCTATCATTCCCAAGGTTTTTTTATTTTGTTCACTCACATACAAATTCTGACTAGAACCAAAAGCACACTGAAATTGTAAGGGAGAAAAGCTGATCTGGACAGGCTAGATCAATGGGCTGTGGCCAATGGTATGAGTTTCAACAAGGCAATGTACCGGGTCCTTCATCTGGGCCACAACCACCTCATGCAACACTACAGGTCTGGGGAATAGTGATTGGAAAGCTGCTCGGCAGAAAAAGACCTGAAGATGTTGATTGATGGCAGCTGAACATAAGCCAGCTTGTGCCCAATCAGCCAAGAAGGACAACATCATCCTGGCCTGTATCAGAAGTAGCGTAGTCAGCAGGCCCAGGGAAGTGATTGTTCCCCCGTACTCAGCACTGGTGAGGCCGCACCTCAAATTCTGAGTTCAATTCTGGGCCCCTCACAAGAAAGACATTGAGGTGCTGGAGCAGGTCCAGAGAAGGGCAATGGAGCTGATGAAGAGTCTGGAGCACAAGTCTGATGAGGAATAGCTGAGGGAACTGGGGTTGTTTGGTCTGGAGAAGAGAAGGCTCAGGGGGGACCTTATCACTTTTTACAACTACCTGAAAAAAGGTTGTAGTGGTGGTGGTGGGGTGTTGATCTCTTCTTCCAAGTTACAAGTGATAGGACATGAGGAAACAACCTCAAGGTGCTCCACGGGAGGTTTAGATTGGATATCAGGACAAATTTCTTCACAGAGAGGGTGATCAGGCATTGGAACTGGCTGCCCAGGGAAGTGCTAGAATCACCGTCCCTGAAAGTGTTCAAAAACCATGTAGATGAGTCCCTTAGTGGTATGATTTAGTGGTGGTCTTGGCAGTCCTGGGGTAGTGGTTGTCCTTGATGATCTTAAAGATCTTTTCCAACCTAGTTGATTCTATGATTCTACAATTGACCAGACCTGCATCTCCAGGGAAACAGAGAAGACTCTACAGAGCTGAAGGAAAGGAAAGGAAAATCTATGCACAGTACTATGACTCCAACTCAAGTCTGTAGACTCCAAAGACTGGAATTCAAGAGTCTCTGGTACCAACACTTTCGGAAAAGTCTTAAGCACTAGCCAGGTATTGAAAGCTTGAATATCAAAGAAGAAAGGCAAATACTATGCATCATCCTGTGGGTTGTTTTAAATTCTCCAGGAGGCAACCTAAGGTATCTAACAGGTATCAATCTAAATAAAAAACAATGAGAGAAAGAAGCCTGTAAATAGTTGGTTTGTATATACACAGAGTTATCCTGGATACCCAGTCTTCCTGTACTGCACAAATCAATTATAATGGGAATGTGCATGAAATCAATTCCTATGGTAGGAATTAGCCAAGGACTATGGTCCTTTTCTGGTCTGTCAAGAAGGTAGGAAAGTTCTTTTGCCAAAATCATTTTACAAAGCCAAATTCCATTTAGTACACTTTCCTCTGTCCATCATTGGCATCATTAGGAATGCCTAAAGGGGCACACAGGAGTTGGGGAACCTCTACGATTGTTCTTTGCCTGGGATTACTTTCCTAGTCTCTAGTAACTTGTGTCTCAAAGACTTCCTGAGCTAAAGGTAATGTCTTTTTGTTCAGGCTAAAGGCAATGCCTCTTCTGTCCTGCACACTTGGTAAGTCTATCATTACATACACACTGGCTCTGTGTCCTAAACATAAGCTTTGAAGTTGCAGGTGTTCTGAAAAAACACATAATTAGGCTAAATTTAGAAATTTCCCTTGCTTTTCATTGTTGGAGTCTGAACTGGTGTCTATCCCCCGAGGGGTCTACTTTGAAAGCTGAATGAAAAAGATCTGTTTCTAGGAGAAAAAAAAAAATCATGCCCTGAAAGACTCCAGTATGCTGATTTCACCTGGGGATAGGCTGAGGGGTGGGGATTGTAGCAGATCTGAAAGAGCATTCTGGCATTTTCTATTTCCGTTCTTGCCTTTCAACACTGCAAAATATTCATTTAATATCATTGTTCCATGGATGGTGATGAGATTGGATGAGGGGTAGAGACCTATATCATATTTGAAGGAGCATTCTGTCATTTTCTATTTCTGTCCTTGCCTTTCAACACTGCAAAATGTTCTTTTAATGTTATTCCTCTGCGGAGGACATGATCAAACCTTGCTGGAGGAGCATTATTCATCAATTTGCAGTATTCTATTGAACCCACTGTGATGCAAGGAACCTTGTTCTGCTTCCCTTGCTCTTCTACAAGGCTCTCTTATTTTTACTGTTGATGGACTTTTAAAGCTTAATTGTCTTGTTTGCGCAAAACATGCACATGTTGCTTGACACAGCCAGTGCCCACAACTAGTTTTTGTCAATAACTTGTTCCTTCTTATTTAGTTTTGCTTTTTCTTGTTTTGCATAATTTGGTTTACACAATGAGGTGCTCTATGGACTAAACTGGTCACCGGACACTGATTCAAACAATTAGTTTAAATCATACAGAGCACCTTACAGTAGAACTTGAAATACAGGCAAACTGCTTTTTGATGCATGCAGAGCCTCTGCTACATCAGATTCTTCCTAGGGTCTCTGGTCAAGCTCATGAGAAAGGGAAAGATTTGTTATGATTTTAAGTAATAATTTTTTTTAAAGTTCAGGTTTGGTAAGTCATAGTCTATAATGGTAATGTTCAATGGCTATCACTATTTGTTTAAAAAGCCACTTAACATAAAAAATAGTTGAAAGCTCTGAATAGAAACATGATTGGCTTCCAGTGAGTTATCTCAAAGAAACAGAAGTGAAGAAAAAACAAAGAAATGTACATAATTTTTTCTTACATTTACCGTTATCTATCCAACAGCTATAGAGCAAGACTGAAAATATAATCAACCTCATAATGTATATTTCAGAAGATTTCTTGTGCACCTTGGCACAGAAGTCCAATGTATAGAAATCTGCTCTATTTTTTTTTATCGAATTCAGCACGAGGTGTTCTCATATAATTAAGCAGGAAATATTGCAACACTTATAGCATATCCTGTCTTACTGTTTCAAAGCTCTCAGAGCTAGTCTTGTAGGCCTGCATTCACAACTTATTAATGTCATTCAAAAATAATGAGCATATTGAATTTACGTTATAAAATGTGAACAAAGTAGAAATAGGCAGGAGTTCTAATACCAGTGCAACTCCTTTGTCACCACATACATTGCCTGTGTTCTCTTTTTCATATGGGATACATCAGTGATTTATAAAGCAATACAATAACTATGGAAGAAGAACTGTACATCTTAGATACCTCCAATCCTCATTGTTTTGTATAGCCATCATCTCTAAATTCTGCAATACAATGCAAGTACTCTCTTGTGCAAAGGTGTTTACAGAACATCTATAATAAAGGTACGTAGACATGGAAACTGAAGAAGAAAATAATTATTAGACTATTTCTCAAAATGACATTCAGATGTTAGTTATTTCTTCAAGTGATTTAGCAGTATAGCTCTGAGACATCAGAAAACTAAATTGAGCAATATCATCCCTGACAGGAAACAAGCAGACTTCTTTTACAGAAGCATATGCGAAACAGAACTTCAGAATAAGAAATTAACAAATTTATCTTTGATCTTGAAAGTCATGTAAGGTCAATCGACCTATAGCAGAAATAGATCCCAATTAATAAGGACTGTAATAATGCACATTTGCATATTAGAATGGAATATTCTGGAAAGCAGATCTGTGAAGAAGGATGTGGGAGTCCTAGTGTACAAAAAGTTAACAATGAGCCACCAATGTGCCCTTGTAGTCAAGAAAGCAAATGGTGTCCTGGGGTAAATTAGGAAGAGTGTGGCTTAGCAGGTCAAGGAAAGCGATCCTCCCTGTCTACTCTGCTCTGGTGATGTCGCATCTGAAGTACTGTGTCTAGTTCTGGGCTCCCCAGTTCAAGAAAGACAAGGAACTACTGGAGAGGGTCCAGAGGAGGGCTATGAGTAAGATTAGGGGACAAAAGCATCTTTTTTATGAGCAAAGACTGGGAGAGGTGGGCCTGTTTAGCCTGGAGAGGAGACAACTGAGAGGGGATCTTATCAATGCACACAAATATCTTAAGGGTGGGTATCAAGAGGATTGCGTCCAGACTTTTGAATGGTGCACAGCAATAAGATAAGAGGCAACAGGCACAAACTAAAACACAGGAAGTTTCATCTGAATAGGAGGGAAAACTTTGCCTTAAGGATGACAGAGCACTACACCAGGCTGCCCCGAGATGTTGTGGAATATCCTTCTCTGGAGATATTCAAAACCCTTTCCTGTGCAAACTGCTCTAGGGGAACCTGCTTTAGCAGAGGTCCTTTCCAATCCCAACCATTCTGTTATTCTGTGATTTTGTGATTCCTTTACTCTGTAAAAAGAACAGGGAAGAATATCCTCTACTCTGCAGAAAGAACAGGGAAGAATAACAAGTTTCATGGAAGCTGAATCAGTTTATTGTGATCCACTGCAAAAATAGAGGAGGAGAATAGAATTAGTGCTCAAATGCATCAGGTGTGACAAATTAGTAGAATTTGCAGAAGTTTCTCACCTGCAAACACCAGCCTAGATGTCAGGTTCTTCAGATGTTATGTTTTGTTCTTGTCTGGCTTCAGCCTGGCCACTGACATGGTCAGAGGCAAGACAGAGTCAACAATGAATCCAAGTCAAGAAGAGGATATTTTCTCGGCAGGCTAGCTGTTTCCTCAACAGCCCTGACTCTTTCCAGTCCAGCCTCTTCATGTTGCAAAAGTAGAGCACAAGAGTGAATGAGGAAAAAGGGAAAGGAAAGAATTCTGCAACTGAGCATTTGTACCTTAGGATGTGTTTAACACTTCTATTCTTCACTACAAAGTATTAGCTGTTAACTTTATAAGGTTACTCTAATGCAGAGGCAAAGTGAGAGAATGCCTGTCTGACTGTTATGTCTGCATCATTGGTATGTATTAGTTTAATTTCATTCTACTTTTTACTGTTCCCTGGGGTTGATTCTTTGCCTTTGCACTTACAATCTGTCTTCTTTTCTTCTTCCTTTTGTCTGTTTCTTCCTTCTCTTAGCATTCCTTTCTCATTTCAGTTCTCTCTCCTACAGTTCTTACTCTTTTTGCTCATTTATTTCACTCTTCACCAATTCCTGCTTTGAAAGCCTCCTCCTTCTATTAGCACATTAACTCACTCTCCAGCTTCTTTAATACTTAATTCCAACTGCTACCCCCTTCTACCTTATCTAAAATGGAAACACCACCACTACAGGCTTTGAAGAGAAATCATTGAAATGCAATGCACTTAGGCAAACTCAGATTTGATCTAACAGTAACTTTGTATGTAGTTCAGCAACTAACTTACAGTAACATGACTCAGAAGTGAAAATTGTGTGGTAAAACATTACATTGAATGGGAAATGATTCAGTGGGCAATTACTGAGTGAAGATATTATCCACAGCAGACAATTACTCAGTAAAAATATTGTACAGTGCAGGCAAGTATTCAAGCAAACATTTGACAAGGACAGCAATTATTCAATAAACAATCATAATTGCACCCAATGGAGCACACTTGACATAAACAGTACAAATAATTAGCAGACTCAAAGGATGTTACTGGACTGCCTGAATTTTAGCTAATTTACATGATAGCTATGCTCTACAGGACAATCGGAATCTGTCAGTAAGGGACAACTTGTGTTTCCTTTTGTCTCTTCAACTCTAGAAAGTAATATCATGGTTCTATCAATTTTAATGAAGAAGCAAGTGTAGCTTCATCTGTTTTCTGGAGTTAGTTATCCTTTTCCAGGAATGAGCGTTACTCACATGATTCTTTTCTTTAATTGCTGCTTCTATCACACTTTTAATCCTTTGCTTTCCACTTCACTTTCTCAATAGCTCTCAGAACTTGCTTTTTTTTTTTCCACTCAAATTTCTCCAGTTTTCTTTTTTTTCAAAGCACAAATTAATTTCTTTTTCTCATTGTATAAAGACTTTGCATTTCCATTTGTAGTAAAACTCCCACTCATGCTCTCTTTCAGTCCCCCAGTGGGAGACAGCTCTCACTCTCCTTTAGTCCAGAACTATCATTTCTCCTTTTTTTTTGTTTGAAAGTCTTGGGGTTTTTTTTATAATTGGCTGGGTGAATGCATAGTTTTGTATCTCTCATCTTGCTTCATTGCTTAATGGCAGGTGTTTAAGTAATTCATTTGATCAAATTATAGATTATTCTGTTGCTGAGTTATTTTGTCCATGAAGGAGCTAATTCCTTTCAGCACAGTTTGATTTCTAAGCATCTATATTTAGACATGTATACCAAAAATGCCTTGTGCAAAAAACAGAAGTAACAGGACAGTGGTTAGGATCCTGTAACTAGGGTAGCCACATAAGTATAATTACATTGACTTTTGTGTTGTAGATTAGGATCTACCCAGAATCAGGGTTCCCCAGTTTAACTGCATCACAAAACAAGTATAACTATTTTGGTCTTATTTTTAATGAGAAATTAGCAGCAGTGCTCCAAAGGTATTAACTGTATTATTATAACTGTATTGCAACAGCAAGGCTAGCAGAATTTCAGTATAATTTGGTAAAGTGACAAACTATACTCAAAAAGGCACTTGTATTCTTGCAGAAAGTGCCTGCATAAGGATTTACATCACCAAAGCTGTGTGATATACTTTTCCCACTAGAGTTCTGCGGGCCAGTTTCCCTGTGAAGACAGCCTTTAAATGATATAACATTAGAAGTGCCATGGGAGCGGTCCTCAAAGTGATAAAAACTTTTCCATCGTTAAAATTTTAAACTACTAAATTCTCAGGGAACTGTGTACGCTGGAACTGGACATTTTTCATTTGAATACGCCAAAGAGTTTCTACCTGTAACTCTCTGAGCTAGAAGTCACCAAAGCTCAGCTAAGCAGTGGCATAAAATCATTTTTTGAATTGTATTTTGATTATAATTAGAAATCAAACTATTTTTAATCAAGTAAGAAAAATCATTTATCATTTTATGAATTACCTTACATACATTTCCAGTCCTAAAATGACAACTAAAGTCATCCTACATCTGCCTTACTCCTTCTATCACTCTTTCAGCCCGGCTTTGTTAATATTTGCTTGAACCCTGTTACCAGAGCAACTTCAAAAGGAGGGAAAATTTTGGGAGCCTGATTTCTTCTTATTATAGCTGGAAATCAGGACCAAATTAATGCAAGGGAAAGAAAACACAGCAAAAATGATGAGACAACTTAAATGAAAAGAAAGTAAAATGAAAACACATGTATTTTGTTCACTTTACACACCCACCACAAACACAGGCTTTGAGAAATGAAACAAACTAATTGCCTGAAACATCTTTCTTTCTCTCTTTTAGTTTTTTGTTCTTTACTTCTCGGAACTGCTAATGTTTCTACTTCTCTGGGACCTTTGTGAGCTGATTTGTTACAGGTCTTTACTCACATAACTCAGTAGACTTTAATGCATTTGCACTGCTGTGAAGTTAGAATCAGTCCTAAAAAGTATTTTCAGATGCTACTCCTGCACTGATGATTTCCTGGCTCTTTTCTAGCTGTGAGGAACAAAGGAAAATTTGTTAAGAAACTTCACTAGTTTCAGTGTGAAGTAAACCAGAAGCCTGCTCTGAGTCACTTCTTCCAACGAGAATCATTCACACTGCATTAGGCAGCTACTGGTTGTAGCCTTTGAATCTGACCCCTGATTCACAAACCCCATTCACTGGCAAGTGATGTCTCCTCTTGTCCCTTTGGGAAAGAGATGTAATTTCAAACCTTCAAGAGACTGGATTCATGTGGAAATGACAACAAAATATATTTGTTCAGTCTTATATTACTTCTCAGCTGATGACTCACAATAAAATATCTCAAAATGTATGTCAGAAGAGGAATGATTTGTCCTATTCTACAAGCTAGACTTCCATTAAACTGCTTACAAGTAAGTGCTGATCTCACTCAGAAAGTATAGTGTAGACTGTTCTTCACAGTTAAAACACTTGCTGCTTGTCTGATTACATTCTCCTTCATGTTTTGGTGTCCATGACTTACCATAAGTACCTGTGGATACTTTTTGGGCATAGTGAGATCATAACAGTTCATTTGGAGTAAAACTACCTGACTGAAGCACTAGACTGACATCCAAGAGACAGTTGTTACAGCCTCAGTTTAATCAAAGGTTTTCCCTCTCACATTGAACTGATCACATAGGAGTAAAGTCAGGGAAACAGTTTTGTAACGGGGATCTAACAAAACCCTTAATCTGAAGGCCATCGTGTTCAGAAAAGATGAGTTGAAATGGGAATAAGAAGACACCCTCAGGGTCTCTGATGAATATTTTCTTGCCTATTTATCTGTTAGGTTCTGACTGTAGTTTTAAGGTGCTGCTCTGGACTTATGGCTGCTTTAGCAGTCGTATGAGAAAAGACTAAAAAGAGATTGGCCTGTTTAGCTAGGTAAAGGAGAGACAATGTAGGATCATTACCTGTAATGTATATGTATACACAGGTATACACAGAGCTGGGGGGAGGAGAAATTAGGAAAAAAAGAAGGAAAGCTATTAATCCTAAAGGACAAATTTAGTGCAAGACCAATGGATATGAAATAATAATGTCTACAATTAAGCTAGCAGTAGGACACAAACACTCACAGGAGCAAGTTTGCTTTGTATTAGGAGCGGTGTACGGAAAAATCCCAAAGACGTGATAAAATTATGGTTATTGGTGGCAGCCCAGATCAGGACTTGATTGTGTCTCATCTATGTTAGTGTGTTTAAATATAAACAAAGATACACACATAAATGTTACACTATCCTCTTTCACAGTACCTTTTTTTGTCTGAACTAAAGGATAGAAGCAAGAATTGATCAGCTTTCTTATTAATAGTTTACTGTTTCTGCCTCTAAGTTCCCCTAATTTCTCTCTGCCCTGACAATCTTTTTTACTTTTTCTTTTCTCTTATTTGCATGGATGACAGTTGCCACAGACAGCTGTTATAGTCCTTTCAGTGTGTCTGCCCTATCCTTGTGATAGTCTCACTTTGTCTCTGTTTCTGTCATGTTCTGATTTGCTTTCTTTCCCATTAAATTGCAAATGCCCGCAGTGCTCCAATTGCATCACTGACCTTCCCTCCTGTTACAAAACCCTGCTATTTAAGAAATCTAAGAATTTATTCAACAGAGAAAAGAAGAATATGGAGTAAGGATGCGTGCTGACATTTCAACTCCTTTGAGCTTTCCTGGAAACTCAGAGTGACAATAAACACCTGCAGTTCCCCTACATGCTAATCTTTTTCCTCACTTCTTTGGCAACTGGGGAATGTTTTTGGCACCTGTGGGCTGACACCCCATGCAATCTAGATTTAACTTTGCTGTTTTGAATGGAGCCCTGCTAAAGCAGCCATAAGTCCAGAGCAGCACCTTAAAACTACAGTCAGAACCTAACAGGCAAGAAAATATTCAAACTGGCTTTAGAGCCCACTGGAGACAGTTCACCCTCAAAATGGAGAATTTGACCATGAGAGTCTTTCTCATGCTAGGGTCTCCTGTGTGATGAATGGGCCATGGTGTAGTCATCATACTGCCCCAGTCTTTCCTCTCTGCCAGTCAGAAATGCAGAGCAGCATCAGGACCACAGTGAACCTAGGGAGGGACTAAGATGCCACTTATAATCGGGATGGAGAGATTTGGCCCATTACAACTAATCTGAACCACTGACTTCCCTTTTAATCACAATTTTGTTTTTCATTCCATGCTAATGTTTATGCCATTGTCAAAACAGATGCATTACTGACTACAGAAGGCTGGAAGCAGAGAAGATTTAACCTATTTTTCATAGTAATTCTATTTGCAAATAAATTGAGGTAGATATTGGGTCCCAGATTCTGCTTCAAACTAACACTTTCATTTAGACCTGTTATTTAATTACTTCTGAGACACCCTTTAAAATGTCCTCTCACTATCTATGATAAACCTTAGCTCCTCCCACATAACCAAAGTGATTTGCTTACATAACTCCAGATTAGACCACCTTCTTTATGAAAAAAGAACACAGGATTTTTTTAGTTCTGTTCCAAACCCCCATGTTTCATTAAAGCAAAACCCACATAAGGATGCAGCAAGCCCACTTCTGCTGTTTCCTGATCATCATTGCCTGGCCTTTTCATCAATTGGTTGACAGTGACAACTCTACAGATTTCTAAAGTCCTTTTTGAGATGGTCTAAATGATATATGTCGTTATGGTCTGATATGATAATAATGATATGATGTAATTACGGTCTGCTGTTTTCAGGATTATTTAGGTTTGATGGCTGTGGCTTCCAGTTCAGACCCAATCAATACTTTGTGGGTCTAAAATCATCTCCTTTTTTTTTCCCCAAGTCTGTTAGTGAGTTTAATAAAAAATTTTCTTTAATTTTTTCAAAACCTTATATCTGCAAATTGTATGCCTCAAGCCAGGAAAGACAGTATGGGAATGAATATAAAGTATTGTATTTGGGAACAGCTCTTTGCATGTAGCAAATCCTCCTAGTTGCTCCAAAAGCTGAACTGCATATAAGCAAACTAGAATAATCCCATAATCCTGAACCAGCAGTTTTATATGTGCAGTAATATGTTGGTATATCCTACAATTTATGTTCTGCTTTACACTTTGGGAATAGAAAAGAGCATCAGGAGAGGTCTCCATACCCAGAATGGGAACCTTAGCAATGCTCTCTCTGATACTGTAGTTTATACTATGCAGTACAACTCAGTAAACTACTGTCCGCATTATGTGACTGTGAGGCTAGAGGAGAAGCATTACATGCCAGCAGCTCAAGAGCTTTTTTCTTTTTAATTCTTTCCAGTAAAATCCAAACATTTTACTGTGTCTAGGTAGGAAAACCATTTCAGGTTGCACTCTAGGTTGCTGGTCAAGCCATTTCAGGTTGCTGGTCAAAATTGTCATCTTGCTTCCTTAAAAAGAGACAGACAAATCAATAAAGTGTGGCACTTCATTTTATCTAGGATAATGGGAAAATAAATGAGTTGCTAATGGAAACTTGGAGGTAAGTAATTCTAAATCTGTTTGTTTCACACAATTTTTTTGGATAAATGTGCTTAATATCTTTATGTGGAATGCCTACAATTTATTATAATATTATACTCCTTCCTCTCTGAGGGCAAAAGAATCTTGGCAATGCTTTGAAAATGGGATTAGAAAAGAAATTTGAAAGGCTTAAAAATCTTTTTCGCAGTAAAGCAGTGTAAAGCTGTCATCAGAGTAAATTTCTTTAAAGGAATTTCTCTTGATTTTCACTGGTGTAAATAAAGCAATGAAAAGTATAGCCCAACAAATGAGAACCCGGGGTTTGGCTTGCTGTGGGTAATCTATAATCTTACAGAAGTTGGCAAATGTGAACTGTTCTCAGTAAGCAAATGTTTTCACAATTGAGAAGATGCATGTGTCATAGGAGATATTTCTTCACAAGAACAAGAAGACTTTTATTGCTCATTTCCATCTTATTTGCACAAAATGTTTCCAAAACATCTTGCTAGAAAATGGAAATATGTAAAAACACAGAGTTTAAATATTGTCTGCTGGTTTTGTCTTAACTATAATATTTGGTGAGCCATTTTCTGGTAGCACAGCTGATAATATGTATTTTTTTTTAAAAAAAGCAAATATGAAGTGGTAAACATCTCTGTAATTGTGATAATTCAAATAAGACTCAAATTTTGTATATGACAATTTATGCAAGCAGAGTTGAGACATGTAGGAGTCTGTTCAGCTGAAGAACATACTCCCACTTCACTTGAACAAAAAAGCTTTCAGAGGTTCAAAAGACAGTTTCAGTTGATGAGTCTTTTCATTAAAAAAAAAAAAAAAGAAAAAAACCACACCATAGAAAATTTACTGCAATACATCATTTTAGTCTCCTGTACATTACTGAGCCCAAATTAACAATGTCAAACCCCCCTCACAGTAAGTGTTGCTTAGATCTTTGGATAGCTGTGCTGACTAATGCAAAAAAAATCTACACTGATGTTGGAACTATACAGTACCCCAGCAAAGATGGTTTACAGCAGTTAATTTTTATGTTGAACATTGATTTTCCCAAGGACATGTTGTACGTCAACACCTGGCACTTGGTGATCTGAGTTTATTTCTTTTCATTGTGACAGAGAAGTCTGTCATATGCCCAGAAGCTAGTGTAATGACCCTTAAGAGTGGCTTTGCTGCTGAAAAAGTCAATGTTATGAGAGGTTGAGGAAAATTCACTTAGTAAGAATGGCTTCACAAGAAAACTTCGTTCATTCTGCAAATAGTTATTTGCAGCTGCAGCTGTAAATGCCAGTCTTCTTCAAGTTAAGCTGTATCTCTTTGGCATGACAAAAATCTGCATTGCTCTGTAGCATTCCCTCTGGTACTACCCTCACCTGTTTTCTGTGTTGGCTTCTGTTGCTGAAAGATTCATTGGTGATGAGACTCATTCCTGTCTCTTTTATCCAGTTTACTATCCTGCTAGTATTGATATACAGAATTATATTTTCACAGTTAGGAGCATGAATCAAATTTACATGGTTGGGGGTGAAGCCAATAAGTAAGAATACTTATGACATCAAGAATACATTGTATGATCTGTCCTAACTATACTGCCAGCTATTTGGTTAGGAACTGGTTTCACCTCTGTTCTGTGATACACAGCTTGATAATGTGTCATTGCACAGATGATAGCCTATAGTGGTTTTTGGATACTGACTTCACAAAGATCCTGACCATACTGGAGAAATACAAGAAATCTGTCAAGCATGTCTATGACTATCCACAGAACAAGGAAAATATCCTGGTATTCAAAGCCCAAATTAACTTAAATCCCCATGCCCAAACTGTCATCCAATTCAGAATGAAAGGCTAATGAGTGAAAAGACCCATGAGTAAATAGAAATAGATCTTTCATTATTAATATACCTTTTTAAGACCAGCTGCTTAAAATTTCAGTTGATACATAAAAGCTAGATATATTTTGTTTCTAAAGCACGCTCCTTCCCCCCCCAAAAAAATCCTCCCCTATAAACTTAGCAAACAAATAGTTTACTATCAGGTTTTCCATTTTTTTCAAATCAGTTTGAAATCAGTCACGCTTCAACATTACCTATGAAAGCTGATGCTACTCACAGCTCTACTCCACATAATATTCCAAACAAATTTTCATTTTATTTCTCTAGATAGCTAACACAGTCTGTATACTTGGTGGAAAATGAAACACATTCTTTTGATTGAATCTGTTTAATCATATATTTAGGATAAATTGCATTTTATTAAAAGGCGTATCTAGAATAATACAGATTCTGTTCTCAAAATTCCTACAGTGACAATTACACCAATGTAGTGACGTAATTAAAATGCACAATAAAGTTGCCCTACTATGATTATTTTCAATAAATTCCATTTCCAAATTTTTTATTGCTAAGAAAAGTGACATCTGTGTGATTGTAGTAAATTGGTAGGTTAAGAAAAATATTTAAGTTTTCTTTAATTTCTACACAAAGTTATCATGAAGAAATTTCCTGAGATAATCTAAGTGATCTTGTTGTAAAACATTATTTAATACCTTATCAGCTGCCTCTACAGTAATTGTCATGATGAAAAACTCCTAATAAGCTTTCACTGTTCCGCATTAGAACATCTTAAAATTAGCCCAGATTGTGAGCTGTTATGCACAAGAAGAGAGTTCTCATTAAGCAAAGTAGAATATTATGTTTAGGGGAAAAAATTGGCTTCTGACATAAAGATACAGATACATCTCAATTTATGTCAATATGGATTTAATCAAAACATAATAAATAGCTCATTCAAAACATTTATATCTAATAAGTACTTCATGTTAAGGAATTAAAGCTTCCCTTTTGTTTTCTTCTTTAACAGCCCTAGTTTATCACTGTCTTCTGTGACACAGAGGTGCAGAGATATTCACACAGTTTTCTCACCCCAGAACACCAAGGAGTTTAAAGGATCTCAGTGTGATTAGCCTTGCAATGTGCCTGACTACAGATCTTTAGCACTGCTGTAAGGCTTCTCTACAGTTTATCAATCAGAATGATGTCAAATATAGACTTTTATTAATATGAATTCTGGAATATAGAGATTGAAGCTAGACATAAAAGAAAAACTTATGATTTTCAAGAATTCTTGCTGTATGGCATTGTAGTAAGCTTCATGGAAGAGCAGACCAAATGACCTAATAGATGGAGACTGTGTGAGATAGTGTACATGAATGGAGTTTTGTTTATTCTTAGCACCAAGTATTTACCCCAGTTTAAGAAACTGCAAAAATGTGTAAAACAGTAGCTGGGAGACCCCGCTGACAAACTGCAGTGGAAAAAGGAAGGTTACTACTGGAAATCCTGCAAAATAGTGTTAGAACTTCCTTGTTTACCCTTGGCTGTAATTACCTCAGTGCTACTGAGATGAAGCTGAGTTTATAGTTTTGTTTTTCTAAAGTACAACATTTATTGATTTATGTATTTATTTATGTATAACATACTGTTGGGTTTTTGAGTATGCTGCCTCTATATTTTTTCATTTAATGTTTGCAAGATCAAAACTGGAAGGTAAAGTACTGAAAAGCAAGAAGAATATTTTAATGTTTTCAGTCCACCTCCACCAGAGACCAACATGTCTAAGAGCTGACTCTTCAGTAGGAATTTGCAGCAAGACTCTGAAGATCCAGCAATACTTCTAAAAGCAACAGAATGAGATTATGAGGCAAGAATTCCCTTTTAGGGAACCTGTGAGGACAGCAAAAGTATACATGGAACTTACCCTGAGCTTTTGATTTTTCTGTATCTTGAAGAGGAGATACACCTGATGGTTAATCCCCTGATGGATTTTTCACAACCTGTTACAAGGTTGGATTACAGTATGTCTGAAGAGTAAAAATCAGATGGCATCATACATATGATGCTGGATTTAGAATATAGATTACTTAATCTAAGAAAAGATGTGATCTCATTAAAACTGCCCCAGTGAGAGATAGTGAATATCAACATCTTGAGAAATTGGTTTATGAAAGACTTCTTGGCAAAATATCAGTAACGGAATCTTGTAACAAGTGTGAAAAAGCAGTATTGAGCAATACCTGTAGATTTAAAAAATACGTTAACTGAAGTAAAAATGAATGGAATGGGACTGATATGAGAACTAATACTGCAGATTGCAGCACCAGTGCTCTGGAGTTAATTAGGAGCTGGGAGTAACATATTCACATAACATATTCAGATTTCCTTTAAATTCCTTAAAGTATGTGGCATTTTGAGGTAGCCTGAATTCTGATTGCCAACTGTCCTTTTCAAGATCCTATAGTGGCAACAGTCTTTTTCTGATGTTGAAAGCTTCCTGGGATCTAGAAGACTGCTCTGGAGGCTTGCCTGCAGCCTTTTTTCCCTTCAGGAGTGCCCTTCTGCAGTGAGTTTTAGCTGACTGTCCCCACTCATTGTGCTGTGGTTCAGGGCATGGTGGTGTCTGAGACATTATGAACTGAGTTCATTTCAGATGAAACTAAAGTGGAAGATGCTTTCTAGGAGCACTCCAGCCAGGTATAGTCATTCTTTCCCTTAGACAAGACTAGAACTTGCCTAATATTAAAAAACACACAAACAAAACCCCCCACATTCCCATTCTGAAATCAGCACTGCCTTCTGTTGTAATATAGTCTAACTCCTCAGTGTAATAGGATAGCCAAAACTAACCTCAGAAAAGATGGAAGTGCTGTGTATACTGGATGCAACTTTAAATTAAGCATGAGGCATTTTCAGGTGCTGAAATGATGGGTACTGTACTACACATACCTCAGGACAGTAACAATGAGAAGGTGACATCATCTTTCCGTCCTCTTCCAACTGATTCAGTTTCTGAGCTTTCATACTTATATAATTGAGGGTGTTGGTTAATGACATAATTATCATGAGCTGGCAGAAACCCAATCATGTGCTGAGCTGCATCAAAAGGAATGTGACCAGCACATTGAAGGAGGTGATCCTGCCCCTCTACTTTGCCCTTGTGAGACCACACTTGGAGTATTGTGTACAGTTCTGATGTCCTCAACATAAAAAGGACACCAAAGGAGCTGTTGGAGCAAGTCCAGAGGAGGCCAAGAGCATGATCAGGGGGCTCAAGCACCTCCATATGAAGACAGGCTGAGAAAGTTGGGGTTGTTCAGCCTGGAGAAGAGAAGGCTGCGTGGAGACCTCATAGCAGCCTTCCAATATCTGAAGGGGGCCGATAAGGATGTTAGGGAGGGACTCTTCATCAGGGACTCTAACAATAGGACGAGGGATAATAGGCTTAAACTACAAAAGGGGAAGTTCAGGAAGTGTAAAAGGAAGAAGTTCTTTACAGTGGGGGTGGTGAGGCATTGGAACAAGTTGCCCAAAAAGTGGTAAATGCTCCATTCCTGGCAGTGTTCAAGGCCAGGTTGGACAGAGCCTTGGGTGACATGGTCTACACGGCAGGGGCATTGGAACTAGATGATCACTGCCCTGGACTTCAAGAGAGCAGAC
>NW_009932495.1:0-6100 GCF_000696875.1 Nestor notabilis
CCTCTCGGGAGATACTCACCTCGGCAATTTATCTGCTTAGAATCTCATTAGTGCACACTCCCCATGACGGGGGAAGCAGATGTCATAGGGAAGGAGAGCGGCCTCCGAAAGCAGCTCCCTGTAGGACTCCGCTTCTCTGCTCTACTGCCTCTCCCCCAGACACACTCTGGATGTGGCCAGGGTCCAGATGCCACTTGTCCCACTCCCTCAGCCCATATGTTTGCAGAGGGCACTTCCTCCAGCTGTCACCTCATCCTCACCAAAGGATTTCCCCAGCAGAATGGGGAAATGTGAAGGGCTTTTTGCCAAAGCCAAGAACAAAATGCTTGAGATGAGTGTTGAAACAAAGTTTTTTCACAAATCCAGATATACCCAACATTTGCTTTGTATTATTCCCACTCTCCTCACACTTTCCTCATTTACAGGTCTGATTTTAGCACCTCTGCCCTTGGGAACCTTTTCTCAGCCACAAGTGTCAGCGATCAAGATCTAGTCTGTCTTTCTTGCCAAGCATCATAAAGTGCATTGATGCTTTCTGTTATTCCGTCTACTAAGGAACCACACATTGTCTACATTTATTGCTATGGAGAGATGGAGAGCGAGGGGTGATGGGAAGTGCAGCTGAGAATTTTGTGCAAGCACCAAAAGTGCAGAACCGTTTGTCTTTCTTTTGGAGACACAAGTGAGGATCCAATTTCTTTTGTGGGTTTTTTGTTTGTTTGTATTTTTGTTTGTCCTTTTTTATTGTTTTTGTTGTTTTTGTTTTTTTTTCTTTTCCCCTTGGGAAGAAAAGTAAATCTTTTAAATTCCCTGGCAACCCTCCAAATCAGGATCAGGAAATGCTGAGAGACTCAAAAATGAAGTAAAGGCAAGTTTAGAGATATTTAACAGCTACTGTTAGCAATTGTAAGCTTCCAAAGATTGATATTCCTTCTACTAGACAGGTTGGATATAATGAAAACACAGGGTAATAAGATAGGAAACTGTTATCTAGTCAGTACAAAATGTTAGCTAAATCAATAAATTACAGACTTGGGAACTTCTATAGGCTGAATTATTGCTGAATTACTCCTCTGGAGAACCATCTCCAATTTTAAAGTTCATTTACTTTTACAAGATATTGGGAAGGAGTCTGCAAGGAGGATGGAACTACTTCATACATAGCAGAAGTAAGTTAAAAGACAGAAAAGAAAAATTAGGGGCAGTGTAAGTGCTGAGCAGTATCTACACTTTCTTACACTGTGCAATTCCCAGTGTGACTGCAACAGTCATGACTTACAGAAGTGATTTGTGATTTTGGGATGCTCATTGGAATTACCTTACAGAATATAATTTTCAGAAAGTACTGAATAAAACTTCTGAAAAATTAAGCTCCCATAACAAGTGTCACAATGAACATCCAGCGTCACTAGTCATGTCTATGACCTTGGCCTTGCTGTTGCTGGGAAGTACAAAATAACTTCAAATTCTGCAATTGCTTTCCAGCTGGAGGATTATATGGTGAAAAGAGCTGTAATGAATGAAAAAGTTCTTCGCTGCCAACTTTATTTTAATTATACAACATGTTCTAACCTTTAGAAAATGTATTCAGATTTAAAAATAATAATGTGGAGGAGCGTGGCAGGTGAAAAGGTACGCTTGAGCTTAGTAAGGGACAAAAGACATTTTCCCCAAGTGATGAACAGATGTGAAAATGGCAATAATACTCAGGGGCTTTTGAAACAAAGGGATCATCCAGAGGAAGAATATTCTGTCACTGCAGTAGCTTAATCCTGTAATCCTTAATGTGAAATTTTGATTACAGATTAAGATGGTACCAATGAGGCCTTCATCACTTGTGGTACTGATGTGAGATTAAGTGACCTGCTCAGAGCCATGGCAAATCTCTGCCAAGACTGGAGCTGACCCCACATTTCCCAACGCTCTGTGATTTCACTGATTTCCAGGCAACATCTTTCGGCTTTGTCTCAGCCAAAGGGCTGTGAAAGGAAGGTGAGAGTGGAAGGACCCCTAGGAGAAGGAAAGAAATACTTACACTTAGCTGGAGCAGGGTGGGGGAATGTAAATGGGAAATGTGCAACCTCTTGCTCTCTATGTGTCACAATAAATCTCTTCCTTGTGTGGAATAGAGGTTTCCAGATCACAGTTTATACTCAGATGAAGTTCTTGTGCAACTGAAAATCCCCTTGTCATGTCTGCAAGTCAGGAGGAGCTGACTGCCATCATGACATACCACCCTGAACACCAGCAATCCAACCTTAAGATCAGTAAAACTGGTATTCAATTTGAAATATTTTGCAAAAACCTCATGTTTTTACCATTTTCATTCCCAGTCCTCTGCATTAATCCACATCTACAAAGACTCCACAAAGGGGTGCTGCCAAAGCAAAGTCATTTTCAATCTGGAGATACAGGTTCTGTCCCTGAAGCAGGAGGTAAAAAGCAGGTGGAAGAGCCAGCCTGAGCACTTGAGTCCATCACCAACACTCTGACTTGGGCGTGTCGGTTGGCAAGAAGCTCAAGATGATTCAGCAATGTGCACTTGTAGCCCAGAAAGCCAACCCTGTCCTGGACTGCATCAAAAGGAGTGTGGCCAGCAGGTCAAGGGAGGTGATTGCCCCTCTACTCTGCTCTCATAAGACTCAACCTGCGGTACTGTGTTTATCCCTGGGGACACAAACAGAAGGACATGGACCTGTTGCAGTGAGTCCAGAGGAGGGTCACAAAGACGATCACAGGGCTGGAGCACCTCTCCTATGGAGACAGGCTGAGAGAGCTGGGGTTGTACAGCCTGAAGAAGAGAAGGCTCACAGGAGACCTTAGAGCAGCCTTTCAGCACCTAAAGAGGCCAACAGAAAAGCTGGAGAGGGGCTTTTTATAAGGACATGTCATGATAGGACAAAGGGAATGGTTTTAAACTGAAAGAGGGTAGATATATTGGGAAGAAATTCTCTACTGTGAGGGTGGCGAGACACTGGAATAGGTGATGATTTTTAAGGTCCCTTCCAACCCAAACCATTCTATGATTCTATGAATTGTTTGACCTTAAGTACTAGATGCTGAGAAAGTAGGGCCACCTGCTTGCAATGTCCATATCCTCTTCCCTTTGTGTTCATCTGCTCTAGACTAGGTTGGAGTAGGCACACAGGAAATGGTGGGTTTCTGATCCCACCTGGAAAAGTCATTCCTCATTCCTACACTGAGGCAGATCTTGTAAAACTTACAAACTTGTCATTTTGGTTGTGTTGTAACAGACATGTGAACTGGGGTTGGAGGACAAGCACAACAAACGTGAACTCTGTTTGAAGCTGGGTCCAACCTCTTCAGCCTACTGCCTCCAGATGTTGGGAGTGACTGGCTTTGTTTTATGTGGCAGATATGAGGCAACTACAAGCTGGTGTAATCGTCAATTTCCATATGGCAAAGATCCTTCTTTAAAAAGGGCATCAAAAGGAAAAGATAAAAAAAGCAGAACCATGTGAAAGAAAAAGGAAACTGCTATTTGGAGCAGATCTGTCTTCAAGGGAGCAGCTGGGCTGAGCCCCATTCTTACACCAGCTGAGGATTTCATCCCAGATCCCTTCACCTTGCAGCCAGATGTTTGCCACCCCCAGTGGTTTCCAAGCAGCTCTGTTTATTTGGTATCAGCCCCACACCTTTTTGCAAGTGTTGTGGTTGTTTTGCTCTTCTTCAGAATTAAATGGTAGTTATCTGCTCTGGGCTAAGGAGCATCTTGATGCAAATATGAAGCCAGAAGTTTCGCCACATCATGGATGCTGACTGAAAGAAAGCTGAATTAGTAAGAAGAAAGAAATGTGAGACAGAAGAGCTTCATCACACCACAAAATTCACTTCCACCCTCTAATAGCTGCGATTTTTTCTTGGTTTTTTTTTTGTCTCTCACAGAAATCTGTGGCATTAAGCACATCAGAATAACCGCCAAAGGCCCAGCTATCCCAGGATTTTTCTCAAAATGTGGCTGAAGGTGGGTGTCAGAGAAACAGTAAGAGGGAGGCAGGTATGCAGTGACAGTCTCCCAGCCTCTGGAGATGTAAAGCCCAGTGAGGTACAGTGTCCTGCCTGCTTTTGACCAGCCTTCTGCCTTTAAGAGATGCCCAATCCCTTCTTTTGGTGACTCTGCCAGAAGCAGAGAAAAAGTCCCCACAGAGCCCAAGGCCAATACCCTCATCCTTATTACTGCTAGTTCCCTGTCAAGGAAGTCCCATCAGCTGCCTGAATATTGTAATAGAATCATTTAGGTTGGAAAAGACTTTTAAGATCATTGAGTCCAATCTTTAACCTAGCACCATAAAGTCCACCATCAAACCGTATGTCCTTAAGTGCCACATCTACTCATCTTTTAAATACCTCCAGGGATGGTGACTCCACCACTTCCCTAAGCAGCCTTTTCCTTTTCCTAACCACTGTAAGAGGTCTTACTTGTTGCTGCAAGCTCTGTGGGAGCAGTATTCATCTGCTGATTTCCATCACTGAAGTGGAAACTCCTGGGTAGGGGCAATTTTTGCAGGGTGCACATGATAATGCACAGATACAATGTATTGTGGTTTCTGGTTTCAAGCCCTGGACTGAAAGAGGCTAAACCACCTCTCTTGGGGCTACATTACTGATTTCCCTGGGAGCTGCTTTTGGATTGCTTGGCATTTGCTTCACATGACCTGACTGTGTAGCAAGATTTCAGGATGCTTTCCTGGAAATGTCTTCTTATTCTGGACAGAGCTTCATCTGCAATCACAAAAAGCCTCATCAGCAGAAGGGATCTGAGGATACGCCAGAGGATGGTGCCCCAGGGAGTGCACTGCAAACCTCCCAGGGAGCACTGAGTTCAGCAGTGGCGCTGGCAGCCTTTGGCAGAAAACAGTACACAGCTGTATTCACCAGAGAGGATGGTCACTCTGACAGTGGACCTCTACAGCCTCCTGTTTTGGGAACCATTCCCACTGGCACGTAGCCATGCCTCAGCTCCTTTCCAGAGCTACAGCGTATCAGCCAGGGAAAAATTGTACAGAGCCTGAAGGGAGATGGGAGTTCTGTAAATCCTCCAGCCCAAACTGTTGCATGCATTGTGTGTGCCGGTATTAACGTGATGAATGTTGTGCTGACTTCTACATTGTGTGTGCACATGTACTGAATATTGTCTGCTGGAAAGTAAATAACAGCAGATGAGCAAACGGGGCTATGATGACTTTTCAGTGTCCATAATGTTTCCATCCACAAAATACAGTAGTTATGTATCATTTTAACAGTAGGATTAGATAAGCAGTCAGTTATCTTTATCCAGAAAATCAAAAAGGAAAGCAACATTAGAAGAAATAGGCAGTGGGTGTTCAAGGGCAGTGAGTCATCCCTGCCACAAAAAAGGCTCAGAATATGGAATACTAATAATTAGGCAACAGATTCCAAAAGTTCAGCTCTTTCCTCCTTTCCCAAATTATCTTTTATGCCCTGTGGGTATTCCGGAATGACAACGTCTGCACTGGGAGGTAGACATGAATAAAATCCACTGTGGGAAGAAACGGCCAAATAGTAGAGAAAAATGAAGTTGATATGCAAAATTTCTTTTTTTCCTGAAACTCAGGTGGCTCCTGAAGAGGAAACTGCTCATTTGCCGACGTGAGTCTCTCCAGAGAGGATGCCTGCAACACTGGAGCGGGGGGAAACAACGTCCCGGAGCCTCAGTTCTGAGCGGCGAGAGCCACCGAGAAACCCCCCAGCCCTCGCCAGACCTCGCTCAGGAGCCGCAGCTCCGCTGCCGCGATCAGGGACTCAGAGGGGGCGGTGCCAGCAGGGAGGCACCGCCTGAGCGGGAAAAACCCGCTCGGGGGAGCGCGGGAACAGGGCGGGCAAACGGCGTGGCGCGGGGCGGTGCTTAGCGCGGGCAGGCGAGGGTATGGTGAGTGCTCGCCTCAAGGTCAGGGCCCGGTCTGACACCTCTGCTTTGGCTGCCCCGGTCGTGGCAGCGTCGGCACCAGACAGAGCCGATGAGAGAAGAGGCTGCAGCGGAGAGCTCGGAGTCTAGAAAGTGCCTTGACTGACAAGTCTTCTGGACTACTTGCTCCAGGCCCAAACTGTGCAGGGGCCA
>NW_009932496.1:0-1854 GCF_000696875.1 Nestor notabilis
GAATACCCAGGGTTGGGAGCAGCCGTGTCCCCTCATCCCATTGTCCTCTCCCCTCTGCAGACCTGTGCAAGAACTGCCACCACCTCATTGCGCGCCATGAGTACACCTTCAGCGTGGTGGACGACTACCAGGTACCCCAGGGACCCCACATTGTCCCCCCACGGCTCCGGAGACACCCCAGTCCGAGCCCCAGGCAGTTCCTGTGGTGTTCCAGGCTCTCCCTGTGCTGGCAACCACGGGATGCTTCCAAAAACTATCCCTGTGTTTGGGGCTACCTGGAGCCGCTGGTGCTAGTCCCTTGTCCCAGCTCACCTCGTGCTTCCCGTGCAGCCCGGTGGGAATGTCAGTGCAGCAAAACATGGCTCTTCCCACCTCCTCCCTGGCACATTTCCTATGCAGCAGCTAAACGCTGGAAAATGGGCTGGGGGGGAGCTGGAAACAAGATCCTGCCGGATCTGATTGCAATCGAGGATCGGGTGATGGTGCTGGGTTGGGTTTCCCTGCAGGAGAGCAGCAGAGCTGCTTACACCATCCTGTGCTCATCCCCTCTGTGTCCCACTAGGAATACACCATCCTGTGCTCATCCCCTCTGTATCCCACTAGGAATACACCATCCTGTGCTCATCCCCTCTGTGTCCCACTAGGAATACACCATCCTGTGCTCATCCCCTCTGTATCCCACTAGGAATACACCATCCTGTGCTCATCCCCTCTGTATCCCACTAGGAATACACCATCCTGTGCTCATCCCCTCTGTATCCCACTAGGAATACACCATCCTGTGCTCATCCCCTCTGTATCCCACTAGGAATACACCATCCTGTGCTCATCCCCTCTGTATCCCACTAGGAATACACCATCCTGTGCTCATCCCCTCTGTATCCCACTAGGAATACACCATCCTGTGCTCATCCCCTCTGTATCCCACTAGGAATACACCATGCTGTGCTCATCCCTTCTGTATCCCACCAGGAATACACCATGCTGTGCTCATCCCTTCTGTATCCCACCAGGAATACACCATGCTGTGCCTGCTCTGTGGCCGGGCTGAGGACTCCATCAGCATCCTCCCTGATGACCCCCGGCAGATGACTCCACTCTTCTGAAGCTGGTTTGGATCCTAGTATGAATCCCTGGGTGTCCCAGGATCTCCTTCCCAATCCCCATCAGCACTGGGAGATCCCAGCACAGGGATCCCTGTGGATAACGTGGTCCTTTATCTGATTCTCTTTTCCAACCCCTCAGCCTGGATGTGAACGCTCGATGCTGGATGCTCCCATGCCCACATCCCAGCTCCAGGAACAGTAGGAGCACCACAAGCCGAGCCCCCCATGCGCTGAAGACATGAAGGGGGCCCCAGTGTGTTGTCACCCCAAAAAGGGGTCCCAAAGGATGCTCACCCCACCTCAGGAACCCACATGTGTGGGGCAATAAATGTGACATGTTATAGCTCAGTGGTGACAGCTTTGGGGTGGCCTTCACCCCCCCTGTGCTCCCCAGAGCTGGGGGGGGGCAAGGAAGGGACTGGGGGGGCTTTTCCTTCCTGTGAGATTATGGAATTCCTTCCCTTTGAGTGGATCCAGCCCTTCCCAGTGCCCATCCTGCTCTCCCAAACCCTGCTGAGAAGTGACTTGGAATCCTTCTGCTCCTTTGGGATCACTGCACCCCCAGGACCTGTTTCCCTGGACTGTGTCACCCAACAACAGCCCAAAATCACTCCCTGGGGTGCAATGCTGCTTTTGGCACCCAGCAGCACCCCAAAATCACTCCCTGGGGTGCGATGCTGCTTCTGGCACCCGGCAACACCCCAAAATCACTCCCTGGGGTGAGATGCTGCTCTGCGACCCCCCTCAC
>NW_009932496.1:2038-3116 GCF_000696875.1 Nestor notabilis
CGCCACCACCCCAAAATCACTCCCTGGGGTGCGATGCTGCTCTTGGCACCCCGTGACACCCACAGGGAGCCTGGCACCGCTCCATCCAGCACCACATCCTATATCCAGCACCCCTGGGGGTTTCCTCCTCATCCCACCAGCCCCCCACAGACCACACACACTTTGGGGTACGCTCCCTCCTCCTTTATTGCCACCAGCCCACAGCACCCCGGTGGCTCCAGCTCTCTGCCCCCATCCAGCCCCCTCCCTGTGGTGGTTTCAGAGGGGACCATCACCCGGCGGAGAGCTGGGAGCATCCCGAGGGAAGCAGGGTGTGGGATGCGGGCTCTATTTGGCCAGCTTGAGGAGCCGCTGGATGTCGGGCTCCAGCTGAGCAGTGGCCATGCGGGGGCTGTAGCGCCGGAACGGTTCCCCCTCAGGCCCCACCAGGAACTTCTCGAAGTTCCAGGAGATGTCGGAGCGCCGGACAGGGCTCCAGGACAGGAACCGCGGCTCCGACATGAGGGTCGCTGCCTCGTCGGCCGGAGTAGGGAGATGGAGCTTCAGGTAGGCAAAGACAGGGTGAGTGTCCGTCCCGTTCACCTGGCACTTCTGGAACAGGGTGAAGTTGGGCTCAAAGCCGCCCCCCGGCCGCACGTGCTTCAGGATGTTGAGGATCTCCTCGTTGGTGCCGTTCTCCTGGCAGGCCGCGGCTCCGACATGAGGGTCGCTGCCTCGTCGGCCGGAGTAGGGAGATGGAGCTTCAGGTAGGCAAAGACAGGGTGAGTGTCCGTCCCGTTCACCTGGCACTTCTGGAACAGGGTGAAGTTGGGCTCAAAGCCGCCCCCCGGCCGCACGTGCTTCAGGATGTTGAGGATCTCCTCGTTGGTGCCGTTCTCCTGGCAGGAGGAATTCCATGAGCCTGTGGAAGAGGCTTCGCGACGGAGGTGGTGGGATAGCGGCACAGGGACGTGTTGGATGGGGCTTGTGGAGGGTGTCCCCGCCCGTGGAACCGGGTGAGCTTTGAGCTCCTTTCCAACCCATTCCATGGTTCCTGGCACTTACCTGGAAGCCGAACTGGTTGCAGGGGAAGCCCAGC
>NW_009932496.1:3527-3738 GCF_000696875.1 Nestor notabilis
CGCAGGGTGCCTTAAGGGCTTCCCGGTGCCCACGTGATGGGCTGGATCCGAAGCTCTCCCGGTGGAAACCGGAGCCATCCACCCTGGCTCAGGGAGGGAGCGGGTGGCGCGGGGCCAGGGCGATGGATGCTCCAACCTGCCTCAATAATTCATGGCGCGGATGCTGTTGCCTGTGCCCGCAGGCCGTGTGGTGCTGCGGGGCTGGGAACAG
>NW_009932496.1:3918-4171 GCF_000696875.1 Nestor notabilis
TGCTGGTGCCCACTGGTCCCAGTGCCAGTGTTCACTGTGGCATCCATCTGCTTTGGGCCCACCATCATCCTGGTGCCCATCGTTATCCCATTACCCACCTATCCCAGTGCCCCCCCACCCCAGTGCCCCTCACCATCCCAGTGCCCGCCGGGATCCCTGTGCCCATCACCATGTTGGTACCCATTGCCATCCCAGTGCCCATCACCATCCTGGTGCCAATCACCATCCTGGTGCCCACCCATCCTGGTTCCTG
>NW_009932497.1:0-10150 GCF_000696875.1 Nestor notabilis
CCTATGTGACTGAAGACACTGGTGCATGTATTCATAAAATCATAGAGTGGTACTAAGTCAAACTGCACTGAAGCAAAGCCCTGCGTATGCCCTTCATACAGGGTGAAGCTGCCCCGGGCAGGGACACCTTCCACTAGAGCAGGTTGCTCCAAGCCCCTGTGTCCAACCTGGCCTTGAACACTGCCAGGGATGGGACAGCCACAGCTCCTCTGGGCACCCTGTGCCAGCGCCTCAGCACCCTCACAGGAAGAACTGAGCTTCAGCCCCTGCACAGAAGTGAACACTCCCCTCTGCATGCTGCTCCAGATCGCTGGCTGTTGTGGAGTTGTAGACTGATGAAATACTTTGACTAACATGAAGAGGGAACCCTTGCTCTTTGCTGTCATATCCAATCAGCTTGTCTAAACTACATTAATGCAGAATCAGTTCATACCAGATTAAGGGCTGGTGAGCTGGCTTTTTGCTCTTAGCTTTAAACCCCCATCATTTTTGGACTTCAGAAGTTACAACTTGTTCATTATGCAGCTTCCCCTAAACAACAGTGGGTGCGTTTGCAAGAATCAAAGATAAATCTGAAAAATTTAACTGGAACATGGATAATTTTGTAACATCAAAGCAATAGACAAATATTTCTCTTTTTTTTCTGGCACAGTATGTCTCACCAGAAGCTGTCACTGCAGAAAGGTATAGGTGGTGTAATACACTAAACTGACTACACCAATGAGCTACCTTTGGGAGCAGAAAGAAGGAAGATGTGATTTACTATGGCCTTGCTGAAAGGAGCCATCGTTTCCTCTTCTGTCTCAGTTTTAGTTCTGCTCCCTCTTCTGTCTTGGATGTGTTTCTTGTACCTGTCTACGTGGTGAGTCACCTGGGTGCTAGAGGTAGCCAAAAATAGAGGAAGAAAGCAGGGAGCTCAGCCAGGCTCACCACTGCCTTTAGGACACTTTCCCTGGCCGTTCTGCTCTAACTGAGCTCATAATGACCGTGTTTTAAGGCCACAGGACCCTCCAAAGCAAAACCTGTAAACCCCCCATGCTTCCCACCTGCTCAGACTGTTCCAGGCAGCAGGTTTTTATTAGGGATGCCAGCTAATGATAAGAAAACTGCATCTTAGGATTAGACTGAACTCTTCATTTTGGACTCTTCCTGTTGATGACCAAAGTCTGCTTTTTGATGTGTTTTCAGAGCAAAGGGGCTCCTTTAGTAGCTCAGCTCTGAAGAGATGAAATTTTCTCTGGGAGCAAGATACTCCTGAACTGCAGGGAGAAAATACTATCAACTGGGCAGCTGATTCTAGTTAAAAGGTGTAATTGTTCAATGAGATCAGAGTGTTGGGGCAATAGCTCTGTAATAACTAAAGCTGCAGAAGGGCAATGTTCTTGAATGGAGAGATGAAGGTTGCCCACATGCCCATTTCTGATGGTTTTTCTGGTTTTTTTCCAAGCTGTTCTCTGAGCTGCTGAGTACAATCAGTGCAGACCTCTTGGACAACTGCTGGTACTGAGCAGTGCTGACGGAAGAAGAGCAGTTGAGCAGAAATTCTGCTGAAGAATTGCTCACATATATTCTTATGGGGAATATTTTATTTCCCAGATAACTAGAACATGAATTCTGCCTACATGTGGCAGTAGTATGTATGTTGGGATTTTCCCTTCTCTAACCAGCCTTTTGTATGGAGGAACTACTCCATGCTTTAGGACTACACTCACTTCACACTGCCCTGGATTCCACAGGGTATCCTGAGGAGCCAGGAGTGAGCAGGGGTTTCCTTCCGCAGAGGCATCCAGCATGTTCTCCCCAGGACTCTGGGGGACTGTTTTAAACTGACCCTGATCATTTAAGGGCAAACACATTAAGTAGGGTTTGAGAATCATTTGGTCCTTTTTTTCTACCTCCTTTTTGTTCTGTTACACATTACATTAAGTGCACATAAACCAAAGAGGCTTTATTTTCAACTCTCTGCTGCCCCATTCCTTGCTGGTTTTAACCTGCCAGAGGGGAGATTGAGACGAGCAGTTCTTCCTCATGAGGGTAGTGAGGCACGGGCACAGAGTGCCAAAAGATTTCCCCTGGGGCTCATCTCTGTTTCATGGTGTATGCCTCGTATCTGTCTCCCACGCTGCACCCCATCACCTTGTCCTCCCTGGAGAGCCTCCCCTGTGCCGAGAGCTGTGGACACCCCAATCTACTCTTTGTCACTGTGCTGTGCTCCTGGTAGGTTCTGTCTTTTGAGCCTCATTCCCTGCAGACCCTTGCAGTGGAGCAGCAGAGTGAGGGCAGAGCAATGCTGCTGTGGGCTGCAGGCTGCTGCTCTTCTGACGCTGAGGGGGCTCTGCTCAGCTGCGGCGCCCCATGTACCTGCTGGTCCCCCTGCTAGGACAAGCCTCGCTGTGTGAGTCAGCCACAGCATCCTCGTGGTGTTTGCTCCCAGCGTGCGTGGTACCGCGAGCTCCCGGTTCTCGCTGGCACTGGGATGGTGACAGCTGCAGCCCTGCTGCCAGCCTGTGGAAAGGACAAGTTGATCTGAAACCCTATCGCTCTGTTCAGCCCCCAGCACTGCAAATTCCCTCAGCGTCCTGGGTCCCAAGTGATCCCTCCCGCCTGAACAGAGGCTGTGGATGCCAACAGCAGGTTTTTTACCCACCGTTGGGATTGCTGTGTCATTTATTGTGTATTGAGGCACTGCAGACCTTTGAGGGAGGTAGCCTGAAACCATGTCATTCATGTTAGCATGACAGTTCCCCAGTGCCCTCATGTTTCCCTCCTAGCTTCTGGGTGGATGTAGGTTTACACACAGGCTACCCAGGTTTGAGGAGGCCTGGTGGTGGTCGTGGTATATATCCTTCCCTCCTGTGAGGCTGTCTTCCTTGCTAACAAGATGACAGAGAAAAGCCTGACATTGCTGCTGGCGATGGCATCGCAAGGTGGGGATGGCAGAACTGAGCTGGAGGTGAGCAGCAGTGCACTGCAAAATGAGTCTGGAGTCGTCTCCCTGGCGACCTCCAGAACCTTGGCAAGGGTTCATCCTAACTCTAGACTTTGGAGATCTACCCCCTTGGGTGGCAGCAGATCCTGCAGGCTGTTGTAGGGGGATTAACTAGGTTAAACCAATATCATGGGATGGGAATGGGGTTACATCAGCCACAGTGTGCCCTGTGCATTCCCCCCCCCAGGAGACTCCCTGGTCAGCTGCTATCTCCAGGATTTGTCCTTTGCCCTGTCTGGTAGTGCCAAGAGCTTATGTCAAACCAAATTCCTGAGCAGAAATGCTCTCCTGATGCTGTGTGCTCTGGCAGGTCAGGGCGGTGCTCAGGAAACGGAGGTGTCCAGCTGTCCCTGCAAACAGGAACAACAAAAAGAAAAGAGTATTTGTTGCAGATGCTTGCAGGAATTAAATAAAACCTTTGATCTGAAGAGTTTTGTAAGGGAAAACCCCTGGGTCCCAGAATGGGTGCAGGTAGCCTCCTGGGTACAGGGGACCCATGTAACATTTTGTGCTCTTCTTCTGTGATGACAATTATCTTCATCCCTGGGTTGCACAAGACCCTGCATCAAAGGACATCTTGGCCACATACGCTGCTTTGGTCTGCTGTTGCCTCTGTCAAGCAGATGGTGGTGCTTTCGGGGCTGGGGGAGGTCAGCAAAGGTTTTGCCCTGTGACTCTGGGAAGTCATTTCCCTTCTTTTTCAGGAAATTTTAACTGCTTCTATAACTGTTGAAGAAACTGAGAGCAGCTGGTCAAGAGGAGTCACAGGTTGCCCTGAGCTGAGTGTGAGCACGGGGGTGCTGCCAGTGCCTCCATGCCAGATGCTGGTAGGACAGTGGGTGCTGGAGGTCCTCTACCCAGCCTGCAGTGCCCATCCTCTCTGCTGGGTGCAGGGGCAGGACAGAAATGCTTCTTGAGATAATGTAGGCACCGGGTCCTGTCAGCTGCTGAGCTGCTGTGTCCATCTTTAGCCTGTTCTCCGGTTACCAGCCACCTCCTCCAGCTGCCTCCAAAATAGGCAAAGCCGCCTCCCGGTGCCTGGGCTGGAAACTGTGGGAAAGCAGGGGGGGAGGATCACAGGTAGGGATGAGACTGGCGGATTTTTGGGGAAGGAGTGAAGGAAGCCACAAGTACGCCTGAGCTATGGCATCGCTGTGCTACAACAAGGGCTGTGGGCAGAGGTTTGATCCTGAGCACAACACCAAGGGTAAGTGGGCTTGTCTGCTTTGCACTGGAATGAGTGGAATGTGTGCAGTTTTCCTGGTCTCAGAACCAGCCTTGACTGACATGCCATGGCCTGAGCTGCCAAGCAGGGCTGGGCTGGGCTGGGCTGAGCTGAGCTGAGCTGAGCCCAGCATGGCAGGAGCTGGCTCAGAGCTGCTGGGTGTCACAGGTGGCTCATGGGCAGGATTGCTCCTCCTGAAAGGTTTTGCCTGATTTTCCCTTTTCAGATTCCTGCTTGTATCACCCAGGTGTCCCTATCTTCCATGATGCCCTGAAAGTGAGTGGGGCAGGAGCCAGGGCTGCAGCTGCAGCCTTGTGCCCGGTGGGGTTGCCTACACCTGACCATTCTGTCACCTCCTGGCGCCTAGGGCTGGTCTTGTTGCAAGAAACGCACAACTGACTTCTCCGAGTTCCTCTCCATCAAGGTGAGCGACCCGCCAGCCCAAATACACCCACTGCTCCTCTGTCTTCTCCTCCTTGCCTCTGCCCTGTGCTGTCCTGTCCCATCCTGTGCCAAGGCTGATCCCTTTGCCTGTCAGCCAGGGATTTCCTATCTGCTTCCATGAAGTCTGCAGGGGTGTTACTCTCGAAGTGCAGTGCAGGGCGGGCGCTCCTGGAGAAGGGTGTCCGAAGGAGCTATGGTCCCCTACCAGGATCCTGCAAGGGTGAACACAAATGCTCCAAGCACAAGCACAGCTGTGCAAGTCTGAGTGGTGCTGGGGTCAGGTGGGAAGGAGGCAGCAGAGGACCAAGGACGTGGGGGAGATTCTTGCTGCTCTTCAGCAACCAGGCTGGGCTGCAGCAGAGCTGAGACCTGTCTGCCATGGCCCTGGTGAGGCTGCCACACTGTCTTTTCCCCGGGGAACACCGCCACACTGTCTTGTCCCTGGGACCCCCTGCAGATGCAACTCCTGCCCCAGTGCAGCATCAGAGCCCATCCCTGCAGGACAGAGAACCACAAAAGCACAGAAACTTGCAGGGTTTGGGAGTAGATGCCAGGTTAGGGAGGGCAAAACAGGCACTGGGCTTGCCTCTGCTGCTCAGGGGTGCACAAAGGGATTCCACAGCAAGGAGAAGCTTCCTGAGCCTTTCAGCCAAAGGGAGACCTCAGACAATCAGAAGGCTGAAGCAACGGAGGAGCTCATCATCCAAGGACCAAAATCAGCTGAGAAGATGCAACGGGAAAGACCAAGGTGAGATGGGCTCAGCTAACAGTGTTGCCTTGCTGTCCCACTTCTTCTGCACGCATTCTGCACACGCTCCTGAGGAAGTGCTGCTGCTTCCTCTGGAGAGGCAGAGATCCTTACACTGCAAAAAAATCCAAACCCTAACTCAGCCTTTGCTTCTGCTGTTTCCCAGCTCTGATGAGCCAAGACAACTGCTGCCCATTAAAGTATCCAGGTCTCTGGAACAGGCACTGGAGAAACTGAACCTGTCCTCAAAGGACGAGGCACCTGAAGGCAGTTGTGCAAGTAGTGGTGAGCTGATGGACGGCAGTGGGATTGCATGTGGCAAGTTCAGCGTGGGGTTTTGCATGGCAGGTTCAGCACAGGCCAGCAGGTGCTGCACGCTCAGCACCAGCAAACCCCCAGAGCTGTATCTTGAGGCACGTTGCAATGGGCTGTGCTCAGGGTCTATCCAAGAGAAGCTGGGAGCTGGCGGTGGGGCTGCAGGGAGGGTTTGGGGTGCATGCCCTAGGGTGAAGCTGTGTTGCTTTCACAGGGGAGACGACTGCCCAGGTGAGAGTTGGCACCACCTGCAAGAACGCAGCCTGCAAGGTGGTGAGTACCCAGAAGGTCCCATCTTCACACGACCAGGAGTATTGCAGGTCCAGCTTAGGGGCTCATCTCCCAGTTCCACAAGGTGCTGCGCTGGTGGGAGGTGGCAGTGCCCATCAGCTCTGTATACTCCTGCTCATCCCATCCCTAGAGCAGCTGACTCTGTCGCTTCCCAGCCACATTCCTGCCAGAGGCTTCTAGATTCCCAATTGGAGGTACATTTGCATTTCACTGCTGCTAATTGCTTGTAATAAAATGTAGCACATATTCAGGATATGGGCATATAGATAAAATGCGTGTGGAATAATTCCCACCTGCATTTAATGAATGCAGCAGAGCCCAGTTTGTATCTCACCCAAAGGCCACGTTGTGTAGCCTGCCTTGAGGAGCCCACCTGCACGTGGATGAGTTCCTGTGTAACCTGCTCTAGGTGGCCTTGCCTCGGCAGGGGGGTTGGACTGGATGATCTCCGGAGGGCCCTTCCAACCCTAAGAATTCTGGGATTGTGTGTGCTGGAGGGACCAAACTGTGGGAGGACTGGCAAGCTTGGAAAGCAGCAGAGAGGGGAGTGAACAGGGAGCAAAAGGCAGAAGGTGGATGACGACATGAGACTGAAGTGCTCTGGGAAGGATGGGAAAGTACAGGATGGACAAACAGCCCCTCGCACCTTGCAGCAAGTTTCTGTGGAGTACAAACGTGCCCACTGTCCTGATGTTGCCCAGTCCCAGGCTGGGATCAGGCTGTGTTTGGGAGATGGCACACAGAAGGCTGCTGCCAGGGACGGTTCTGGGGTGCTGGCGAGGTCAGGGTGGCTGCCCTGATGGCAGAAGCAGAGAGCAGGGCCAGGCTGCCAGGGAGGCAGAGTGCCAGAGTAAGTTCTCACAGATCCTGGACGTGGTGGAAGTGTGATGCTGGGCATCATCCTGTGCGCTAAGCAGGGATGGGCACCAACAGGCAGATGCCTGGCTGTGTCACACTGCATCATGCCCGAGGCAGAGCCAAAACTTTTGTCTGCTTCTTGCTCCACAGATCTACCAAGGCCCAGAGAGCAACACAGAGGTTTGTACTTTCCATCCTGGTGTTCCTGTCTTCCATGAGGGGTAAGAAACAACTCTTTACCAGGAAGCAAATGGACCCTACTGAGGGCTGTAAGTGCCACATTGCAAGGCGTGTGGCCCCAGCAATGTGGCCAGTGCAGTTGTGCGTAACACCCCCAAGGTGGGCAGGAGGAGCTGCTGGCTCCAGTCCACTCTCACCCAAAGCCTGCTGTGGTCCCCTCTCCAGCTTCTGTGGGTGCTCCCCACTCAGGCCACCCCGCTCTCCCCAGGGCGAAGTACTGGAGCTGCTGCAGGGTCAAAACCATGGACTTCAGCACCTTCCTGGAGCAGCCGGGCTGCAGCCGTGGGCGACACTGCTGGGCAGGGAAGGGGGTAAGAGAGCTCTTGGCAGGGGGGAGCTCTGTGAGCACAGTCTGGTTGCTGGCACCTGAGGGACGCTCCTTCCCTTGCTCTGCATTCACACAGGGTTCTGCATTTAATTCTCTTAATCTTCATAATTGCCACAGACGACTGTGCAGTGTTGAATGCCTCATCTTCACCCATCTGCTATTTAAAATGCTGCTCCTGCATTCACAAAACGTGTCAGCTCTCACAGCCAACAGGCAGATGTGCGATAGGAAGCTGCACAAGGCAGGAGCTGGCCCCAGGGACAGCATAGGCAGCGCTGGCGGCTGCTGCACAGGGACAGGCTGCTGAGCATGGGAAAAACCCTGCAAATACCCCCCCAGGTTTTGACAGATGACTGAATCTGGTTTTAATGAAGCTTTCACTCTACAACTGCTTTTCAGGAGGGATCTCATCTATATAGCAACATGGTGTTATGGCAGGGCAATGGGGAGAATATCTGAATTCCCAGTACTGTGTGTGTATGTGCAAGTTTCCCCAGGAAAACGCTTGGCTGTAAACAGGTTTGAGCTGGGAAAGTCGCACCAAAGCGGCCCAGGATATCACTGAAAGCGCACCATGTTCCTCCAAGTCAGCACTGGTCTAAGCAACTGCCTCTGACACCAGACTGTTGTCCTGGAGCAGAAAACATGTAGTGGATATAAAGGAAGCTGCAGTGAATGAACTGTGATCTTGTGATGCACATGCTTTGTGCTAATTGACACCCGAGTTTGGGGCTGGGGTTCCTTCTGGAGCATTTCTTCAGCTGGCAATGATGAGGGCTGCTGGGGCCCTGTCTCCTAGAGATTCTCCAGAAATGCCTGGTGCAGTCAAAGCTGCCTGTGGCATGGATGAGGTGTGGTCCTGTGGGAGAAAGGTGAAACATGACCAGTTGGGTCTCTGCCTCCAGAATTTAGCATGGTGGTGTGATCCAGCAACAGTCCCTACACTGCCCTCCAGACTGAGGTTTCTGACTCTACACAGCATGTATGAGCTTGGGCGCAGCTGAGTGGCTCTTGGAACAAGAAGGGGATGTCTCTGGTCTTAACATGTTCTTAACTGCCCCCCCTCAAAAAATGGCAGAAAAGGCAGGGCTTGATCTTATTTGGTTGATACCGACCTCAGCCAGTCCTCTGCAAAAGAGCGTCCTCTGGTACAGGCATGCCCTCTGTTTGGGGTGCGTTTGGGCTAGACGCTGTGCCGTGATGGGTTCCTCTCCGTGGCAGGACAAGGCAGCAGTGTCATGCCGGCAGGACTGGCACCAAACCAGCAGTCAGGTGGTGGTGACGATCTATGCCAAGAACCCGCTGCCTGCCCTCAGCAGCGTGAAAGCCAACCGCACCGTGGTGAGTGGGGCTGGCAGAGCTGGGCTGGGGGTGCGCTTTCATGGCACCTGTCTTTGATCAATGGCCAGGAGCCGGCCGCGTGCCTGGTGCTCTCTGATGGCCTGTTTGGTCTATTGCTGCAGCTGGGGTTGGCACTGCCAACCTGTTGTTACAAAGCTGAGAGCCCCTTGGCTTCGCTGCTGCAGCAGCATCTGCCTGGCCACTCTGGCTCAGCAGCTTTCAGCCTCAGTGGGTGCCTTTGCTGGTCTTGAATCCCTCAACTGGTGGCACAGGTGAACCTCGTGTGCTCTGAAGGGGGTGAAAGCTTCCGGGGGGTGAAATGATCCCACGGGGATCACCAGACCATTACACCAGAGCCAAGACATGGGATGTGTTACGGTGCTTTGAGGCAGCTGCACTATCTGGGGGAAGAGTTCTAGCAGTGATGTGCTACCCACTCAGGTAATTTTCTGTTGATCTTTCAGCTTGAGGTTCACGTCATCTTTGAAGGGAATAAGATTTTCCAGGCAGAAATGAATCTTTGGGGGGTAAGATTCTGTTTACTCTGATCTCCCAGTAGTCTGCATGGGGCTGGGCTGCAATGCTGCAAGCCAGCCTGTGCTTGCTCTTGCTCCTGGACCAGGTCACCCAGGTACTGACATATATAGCCATCTCTCTTTGGAAATGCCTTTGGGGTTATGACGAGGGCTGTTTCAGAGGCTCTTTGATTTCTCCACTGCTTGCTGGCTGGGGAGGAGCAGTGAGACTCAGGAATTTACTTACGCATTTCTCACCTTTGTTTCTGGTGTGTGCTGCCACGGGCAGCAGAGCGTACTGCCGGCTGCGGGTATGCCTGTGTGTCAGCAGGTTCCTGCTGTGGGGAGAGGGCTGTGCTCCAGCCCCGCATGTGGCTATGGCTAGCTGAGCTCCCCTGAGCTCTGTACCAGCACTGCACTGCTGCTTAGATGAAGCTGAACACCATGAAGCTCAGCTGGAGCCCAGGTTTCATCCTGCTCTGTCTCCTGGCACATAAGGAGAAGACATTCCTCCTCTTTTCTCTGGCAGGGCTCCGCCAGAAGGGGAAGGATGAACATATACTGCCTGCCCTCCTTCACCCAGCTCACTGCACTTTTCCCTCTCTCTAGGTTATCGAAATAGAAAAGAGCTTCGTAAGCATGGTCCCTACCAAGGTGGAGATCACACTTTGCAAAACCAACTGTGTCTCCTGGGCCAGGCTGGAGCTCTCCCAAAGCAGGTCACACTCCTGCGGTGCGCAGGAGAAGGCTGCCAGTGCAGGGGAGCCCAGGGCCGTACAGGAGGAGGAGTCGGATGACAACTTGAGCTGGTCAGAGGAGGACGAGGAGGAGCTGGAAATGGGAATACCGAGCAACT
>NW_009932498.1:0-25511 GCF_000696875.1 Nestor notabilis
CCAAGTAGCCGGCTGGGCTTAAACCACGACAACCTGGAGACCACATTTTGGTTTAACCCAGCTGACAGCTAAGCACCACACAGCCACTTGCTCACTCCTTCCTCCACCCCGTTGTGGGATGGGGAGAGAATCAGAACAATAAAAGTGAGAAAAGGAAAACAAGGAATCCATTCACCACTTCCACAGTCAGGCAGGTGTTCAGCCATCTCTGTGAGAGCAGGGTTATATCTTGTGTAATGATCACTTAGGAAGACAAATGCCACCACTCTGAACATCCTCCCCTTTTCTTCTCCTTCCCCCAGCTTTATATGCTAAGCATGACACCATATGATATGGAATATCCCTTGGGTCAGTTGAGGTCAGCTGTTCCAGCTATGTCCCCTCCTTGTGCACCCCAGCCTGCTTGCTGGTGGGATGGAGTGAGGAGCAGACAAAACCTTGGCTTGGTATAAGCAGTGCTCAGCAATTATTGTTTTGTTATCAACACTGTTTTTGGCACAAATCTAAAATACAACCCCATACTTTCTCTACTAGTAATAGAGAAAATTATCCCAGCCAAAACCAGCACAGACCATTGTCCTTTGAAAATGTCATACCCTATAGATATTATTGACTTAATAGATGGTATCTGATAAACTTTAGGAGCTCTTTTTCTAATCAAAGTGGTTCTGTTAGCATTATTAATGACTAAACAATGTTGTTTCTTTAATTTTAAGCCCTTATTTTTTTTACGCTGTTACCAAACTGTGTGCCCCATACAGCTTCAGTGCCTTCAAAATTCTTTTGAAAAGCTTTCCAAACAAACATAAAGGAGCTAAGGAAATAAAAATACTTATTTGCTAGTACATTCTCCTGACTCAAAATACATTAAGTTTTATTTTCTGTCTGAAACTTCAGAATCATATAAAGTTCCAATTACCTGAGATATTTGTGTCTGTTTGCCTGACAGACTCTTATGGCTGAATACTTTTATGCTGCTGCTTGTGTTTTCTGAAAGAGCTTTGAGCTGTAACGAAAGTAAGTGTAAAATCTTTGAAGATACAACCTTTGCAAGGCTGAGTAATGCAACTTTTAATTTTTAAGCACCATAATTCAGACAGAAATCCATAGCTTTGCGTTAGGCTTCCTACATAAGAAAAAAGGCTTCCCAAAATGGGATGCATAATGTCTTGTGTGCTCAGCAGGGCACTGCCTAAAATGACGTTAGGGAACACTACAAATATGCCCGAAACCCTTTCACTCTCTGGGAATCGGATACCTCTCTCTATGGTCTATAGAAGTATTTATTCCCATCTCCTGAGGAAAAACGCTTATGTCTCTTCTTTTAAAAAATAAAAAAAAAACGATAAAAAATCATAGCAGCAGTGTGTACAGTAGCCTATTTTCACTAGAAGAAACTGAACATAAAGTATTTCATCCAAGTAAGGCATTCATGTTCTTCTTCTAAGAGACTTCGTATGCGGCCTGACTCTCCACTCCTTCACTCCTCTTTAAGATGGAGAGTTCTGCATGAGTAACCACAGTATGAGGCACCTATACCCACAAAACACTTTAATGTTTGCAGAGGGTTTTTGTGGTTTGTTTTGTTTTGTTTTGTTTTGTTTGTTTGGTTTGGTATTGTTTGTTTTGTTTTATTTATTTGTTTCTTTGTTTCGAAGGCTTATGGTTTAAATATTACAGCAGGCTCTAGACAAATTCAGCTTATAGTGTGTGCTGATCTGGGGTCTTAGTTCTATCCACATCACTCTGAAATGTAAACTCAAGATTTAGTGAATGTTGCAGAGGGAATTTTGTATTGGTAAATTAAATTTCTTTGAGATAATACAACCAAGTACCACCATCATACTCCACAAATAAACTGACTTTTTGTGGCTGCCTAAAGCAATGACACAGATCCCAAAATGGGTCTCAGCGTGAAGGCAGTAACTGTTCCACTTGTAATGCCCCCTACTTCACAGAAATCTAAATATGTTTTGTTGTCATGCTTTATAAAGCATATATATATATAAAGCAATGAAACTGTCTATGAATATCAACTATTTGCCACATTACATTTCAATTCATATCTTGTGTATTTTTAACACAAAACCTTGTTTTACAAAATCAGGCATGTCAAGGAGTAAAAGTTTAAATATCAGTAAGGGAAATTTATTTTTATTTGTACTTCTGCCAATTATTTGGGAACACAGAGTTCTTGTTAATGTTAATTTTATGTAACTACATGGAAATACATTTTCTTTGCAAAGAAGGGGGTGTGGATCCAAGAGATGTTTAGATATCTTACTCCAAACCTCTGCCTGAAACACACTAAATCTTACTCAGCTACACCTAGGGCTTTTCACTCTCTTCTGATTGCAGTCAGTATCTCATGAGCCACATGAATCTTTCATCCCTTTCTGCTGATGTGCAATCTTAACAACATTAATAAGGTATGTTCTTCCTTAAAGTAGCTAGCAGACTTTCAAATGGCACATTTTACCAAGAAACATAGATTTCATTCCTTCCTGCCAAAGGAATAACTCAAAACTATGTTTTTAACTGCCTGTGTTCTTCCTGGCATTGTATGAAAGATTGGCAGTGTCCGTAGATCTGTGTCATCTTTACTTAATCTTCTGAAATAATAATGTTTTCTGACTTCTAGGAGTATGTTCTGGACTTTGGTTCCAGCATGGTTAGAGGTGATTAAAGTGCAGATGTGTGGGCTTTCAAGGGGCTTTTAGTTTAGGTATTTGTGGTACTGTTCTGAAATGTTAAACTCCTTTATTTGGATTTCATTCTGTAGAGCAAGTGATTAAAAAATTGGTACATCTGGGCCTAATCTGTTGAGGGCTAATCCTTTCTTCAGTTTAGCAGTCATCCTCCTATAATTTCAACAAGGGCTGAAAAAAAACTCTGTGCTTCCTACTTTGCCTATCTAGGAAATCTGTCAGAATTATTCCTTGGGAAAAAGAAGTCAGAAAATAAGTATGGACAAATCCAATAGCAGGTCTAATACTAATTTTTATGGCTAAAGAAAGAAGCACAAACTTGCAAATTACGGTTCATGTCAGCTTTAGACTCAGTTCATAACTTAAAAATAGCTCCAATGAATGTTACAAAAGGACCTAAACAGCACAGGTGAGCTACTGTATTTCTTAATGAAGACTTAATTCAGTGTCTTCTTTATCTCAAATCGCATGGGTATTACTTTTAAAGAACTTAATTATAAGTGTCCAACATGCACCAATTTACTCAGAGAATTTGGCCTATAGCCACAATGCAGTTTTACAGAATAAATTATATGAATCGTCTGATTTCAAATGAGAAGAAAACATTGAAGCAGTGCAAAAACTGGATTAAAAGCCAGGAAAAAAAAAGTTTATGTTTTCTTTCTAAAAGGAATATTTTAATAGAATATGCACCTTTTATTCTTTTTAATAGACTGCCCTGCATCTGACAAAATTAAAGTAAGTGTTAAAAATGTTGGTTTATTATAAATTATATCTCTTTATTCTTTACAAATACTACCCAAATGTCTAGTGGTTCTGTGACTTTTTATAGACTTATAACTTCTCTGGGAGGGATTGTGAAAAATACAGTGTAAAGAAGGACACAAGGTTTAGAGCAAGTGCAAGCAAGGGCCATAGTGAAGAACTTTTATGCTTAGATTGTCTTCCTGTCTTAACTCTCAGAATGTATAGGTTGGCTGTTGTACTTCAAATAATTAATTATTCATAATTTCACTAGCTTGATAACTAAGCGTCTGAGGAATAGGATAACTGAGGAAAAGATAGAACAAGCAGAAAATAAGAGGGTTTGTTAGATTTTGTTTGTTTTTCTTTTGTTTTGGGTGCTTTTTTAATTATTGTTTTTAGACAGAGGTGTGACAGCTACTGAATCTTCTGGAGTCTGGTCACATAGTTTTGGTTTAAAATGGACTGCTCTGGGGAGTCTGCTGAAAGTAATGTTCAGTCTCTGGCTGCTAACCAGACTTAGAACAGAGCAGATACTCTATTGCTTTGCAATATCTTAACTGATATGATTCTGCATATGTCCAGGTAATGACTTCTTAAAAGACTGGGATCTTCACTGTGTGATACTGAACTGTCACTAGATTCAGGCAGCAGCTGAGCAGGAGGTTGCACGCTGCTTACTTTGAAAGTTTAGCTGATCAAAAGTTAAAGCATGTTATTGAGGGCATCGTCCAAATGCTTCTAAAACAGTGACAGGCTTGGGGCATCGACCAGGTCTCGAGGAAGCCTGTTCCTATGTTTGACCACCCTCTAGGTGATAAAATGGTTCCTAATTTCCAGTCTGAACCTCCCATGACACAGCTTTGAGCCATTCCCACATGTCCTGCCACTGGAACCCAGGGATCAGAGCTCAGCACCACTTCCTCCACAACCCCTCCTCAGGAAGCTGCAGAGAGCAGTGAGGTCATCCTTCAGACCTCCTTTTCTCCAACTCAGACTAATCTGGAGTCCTTAGCTGTTTCTCATAGGCCATGTCTGCAGCGTTTTTGACAATAACCATGACTGGGCAAAGAGCAAATTAATTGATGACTCTTGTATTCATATCCTCTGAACATAGCAATGTAGAGACCTTTAATTGACATGAAAATCAAAGCAATACACAGAAATAATCACATAATATGAGATAATTCGTATTTCCAACTCACTGCTTGCTAACTGTCACAAAGAAAAGATTTTTTTTTTTTGTTTAGACAGTTATGTAACTAACTATAACATCTACAATTATGTTGGATAATATATTTCCTCTGTGTCCTGGGTTCAGCTATAGCAGCCATTTTTTCTCCTTCTTAGTAGCTGGTGCAGTGCTGTGTGTTTTGACTTTCAGCCTGGGAACAATGCTGATAACACCGATGGTTTTAGTTGTTGCTCAGTAATGTTTACTCTGACCAAGGACTTTCTCAGTCTCATGCTCTGCCAGAAAGGAGGGGAAGCCAGGAGGAAGCAGAGACAGGACACCTGACCCAAACTGGCCAAAGGGCTATTCCATACCACAGCACGTCATGCCCAGTATAGAAACTGGGGGGAGTTACCCGGAAGGTCCAGATCGCTGCTTGGGTCGGGCTGGGTATCGGTCGGCGGGTGGTGAGCGGTTGTGTCCTTTTCCCTTGTTATTCCTCTTATCATTATTATTGGTAGCAGTAGTGGTTTGTATTATACCTTAGTTACTGGAGAGCTGTTACCTCAACCCGTGGGAGTTACATTCCTCCGATTCTCCTCCCCATCCCTCCGGGAGCGGGGGGAGGAAGGAAGAGGTGGGGGAGTGAGTGAGCGGCTGCGTGGTTCCAAGTTGCCGGCTGGGCTTAAACCATGACACTTTGTCAGAATGGAGACATATCACCACAATTTCAGATATTAAGTTAATTCTATAAATAGTTCCTGGCACCTAAAGCATCTAATAATCATACAAATGGGGGAGAATGAGCTTCTGAGCTTCTGCATCTTGAAACTATTTTCTCTTTTTTCTCTTTTGTTAAGTGTTGCACAAAATTATGGGGGAAAAAGAAAAAAAAAAAGTGAATAGATTAAAATAAATAATCCTGACCAAAGAAAACATTATCACAGGAGATGTTAGGGTAAATGTTAGGCCAGATTGTTTGCTGTGTGATGATTCATTTGCAATGTTTTCATCTTGCTTTTTACAAAGATTATTGTAAAAGCTGTCACCTTTTTGATAGATATTGATGCAGTGGTAATTTTGTCCTTTTTTTTTATTCTCTTTTTTTGTCAAAAATTAAATTATTTTGGAGGAGGAAAGCTTATTGCATGTTCCAGTCAAGAAAAACTGGATGTACTTTTGTAACTAAAATAGCTATTTATTTTTTGACGTTTTAAAAAATGATCATCAGTAAATAACGATAAAAGACAGTTCAGCCTCCAGCTGCCTGATTGGCTGATGTCAATTTTATTTGGCATAAGTGAGAAGTGAGGCAAATGGAATTGAACACTGTGAATGGATAATGTTTTTTCTCAGCAAGTTAAATGTCAAGGCACTGTAAGTGAAGTTATATAAAATAAATTCTTAGGTGAGGCTGAGACATTTATTTTCAAAGCAGGATACATTTTACAGTCTCAAAGTTTAATTCCACTGTCACTGTTTCTATTATATGAAGGATTAACATTATAAAACCAATAAATAAATGAAAGTGGCTTTATGGATCAATAGAAGACCTATCTGCACCAAAATCCTGTGTTTTGATTGTCTCAGGCTACAGGAATCTCCTCAGTTATGTGGATGCTGAAGCTCCTTTAATTAAAAATAGGAGATATCAGAAAGCAAAAACTCTGAGGTGAAGTTCAGAGCTGTCTAAATTAACTTTTTGTAAAGTTTCTTAGATTATATCTGAAAATTTTTCATACTAGGAAAAATGTCATAAAGTCAACATTAGTAAAAGCCAAATCCAAGAACAAAATATGTCATCAAATAATTTTAAAAAAGGTCATAGAAGGAGGCCAAAATGGTGCAACATAACATATTGATTGGGGCAAAAGACGTCAGTACATATAGACCTTCAAATTTTAAGTTAAGGAAGTAGAGTCTTAACTGAATTAAGATCTTTATTTGTTAGATAAAGTTATCTTTACTTGTGAATGCTTTCATTTATGCACACTGGAATTTTGAATACCCATGTTAATTACGAGAAGTCATCTAGAGATCTCTGAGCCACCAGAATGAGTGAATAAAATACATTTTCTTCCTATTTGTTCTTCTACTGCTTGCCCTACTCTTGTTTTTTTGTCTTCTCACCCTAACCAGAAGGTGACCTTATCTGATAGTAGCTTCAGGGAGAAAACACATGATCTGAAGCATAAGAATGGCCCTACAAAGAGTAGGTTTTGGTTCTGTTTGAATTGTACTGTCTCACTATAGCTTCATTCATGGCTTTTTATCTAGTGCAGATGTCTCTGTACGGAGAGTTGGGTTTCTCAGTTTTCTAGGACTATTGACTTCAGAGGGCATCTGGTGTTTAACACTGTCTGGAAATCCAGTTCCTCTGTGAGGTTGCAGAACCAGCTTGCTACCACTCAGGGTTGGCATAGTTGGCTGGAGGTCTCTCCAGCCAAACAATGGTGCAATGTTTGAAAGTGGAATCATGCCCACACTAATTTGATTACAACCAGGCTAAGCAGTTCTTCACATAATGACACGATTTTCAGAACAGCATGTACAAGAATGCACAATGGGATTACTAGCCCATGCTAGGGTTCCTTCACTCTGCTTTTAAAGTAATTAAAGGTAATATCATATATTGATTTGGCTGGCCAGACCTGAAGGGATTTAGCTTTGAGTACTTTTCAAAATCTTGCTAGATGCCCTTTTTGCATTTTACGTTATGCACTTTTAGATATTGTGGGAAACATTATCTTCTTTTTACTTCTCTCCATTGGTCAGTCTAGAGATGAGAAATTCAAGTTAATCCAGAAACTGAGATATGACTTCAGAGGGTCTCGCAAAAGTGACAGCACTGGTGTTGTGTGATATCAAGTGACAGCGACTCAGGAAGTTTGGTTTCATCCGTGCTGCTGAGGTGCTTTGCCATTTAGCTTTTCTGTGCTTTAGAGTCACAATACAGCTTTTAACTAGCATGTTACGATCTTCATGTAAAAGGCTTTATACAGTTGAAAATATCATTTTGGTGAAAACTAAAGTAATTGGTACTTGTTAATAAAATGCTACTGCATATTTTTAAAATCACTGACTTGATTCTGCTTTATTATCTGAAAATAACTGATCAATAGTTTTTTTTAATTTCATTAACCCATTTATGGAAATACCAGTTTTAGTTCTGATTGTTTCAAAATATTTCACAGCCAGATGCATGTGCATAAAGACAGTATTTTATTTTGACAAAGATAAGCAAGGAATATGCAAACCCTCTTGGAAAATGTATCTTTCTCTTAGAGAAAACCTGCTTTTGCTGGCTTTCTTGACATTTTGAACTCCACCTGGGAGATGTATCATTTCTGTATGTTGACCAGGAAGCAGTAAGTTAAAAATTCAAGCTGCTCTATGTGAGTGAAGGGAAACACAGAAAATATGAAGAATGCATAGAAAAAATAGGGAAAAGGTTAAACTGGTATTTTGAACAGTCAGTTTTCTCTAGGAAATACTAAAGTAATAGCTTATTTATAATGTCACAAAATGGATTTTTTTGTCGAAGACACAAACTTCAGAGTTTTGGTCATTAAACAAAGAGTCAGAATCACACTCTGGTCTTTGTGGGTTTTGGAGCCTTTTACAGATTTTTTTTTTTTTTTTTAGTGAAATCTGAAACCATTTCAAATTTGCTTGTGATTTGTTTTCTTAACCCCCTCTGTGCATTACTTGGGAACAGGTCTCCTGAAGAACTTCTTCTTTGTGGTCTACTAATGGTTTTGGCTTTCTTTCCATTTGTAAACTTAAGCTTGGTGTAACTTTCTTCTCTCTGAATAAGATTTGGCTAGTGTTCTTGAAGTGTTGGCCAAAACCCAACCATTGACTTGCAGTCAAACCCATCTTTTATTTCACATGCTGAGAGCAGTAAAACGAAAAAAGAAGAAATAGTCAAGGAAGAGCATTAACTCTTTATTTCCCATGAAACAGACTGCATTGAGCTGAAAAGAAAATGGTAACCTTTCTTTTAAAACTGCAAAATCCTAAAAACATAAATGTTCAGCAAACAGAAAAGCAAATCAGATACACTTCAAACATTTATGGATTGTGTCTGAAATTATATATTTAGTGGATTGTATGAGTTTCCATCAACTCTTCAGTCATCCATTAAAATAGTATGAAATAGGTTGTAGAATTGTTGAAGGACTTTAAGGTCAATTTTTTTCCCCTGGATAACAACCATGGAACTCCATTAGCTTTTATTCTTCTGCTTAAACACCATTTTTTTTCAAAAAATTAGAACCTCACAGTGAACATTGAGTTGAGGTCCAGCTGCTTTTACATTTGCTGTGGGACACAAGCTAAATCACATCATTTGGATTTCTAGTCTTGTAAACAGTCATAGTTTCACTACAAAAGCTTTTCAGCTGAACATTATGACTGATTGAAATTTCTGCTTCTGCTGTCCCTGGTTGTTATTCTTTTGCTGCTTCATTGTGACTTGATATTAAAACTGTTATTGCTAGCAGTATCAACTTACAACTCAGCTTAAATTTAGTACCAAACTTTTAGAATGCCATTTGCCATCTGCTGGAGCCTTAAGGTAAACATACATGCCTGGCAATAATTCATATAGGAATATTCACTATTAGCTTCTGTTACGAAGAGCTATCTTCATAGATATAGTTTCATTTCATTCTACAAATTGGTTTTGAATTTGCTTCTGACTGACTTCAGTCACTAGAGCAGAGAGGAAAACACATTTTGAAAAATCTCCTGTCTCACTTTCCAGAACTGTCCATTTTTTATTTTTATTTTTCATTTTAAACAGGGAAACTCACAGCCATATGTTTTACAGTTATCTGTGATCTATTGGTTAAAGTCTGCTTGATTAATGCATGATTGTGACACTTCTATGCCCACTAGCAAAATACTTCCCACCAGTGGTGAAAAAATGATTGCTTTCTATTCTTAAGCACATACTCTGGAATACCCATTATTGAATTAATCCAAAAGAGCAGAAAAAATTGTCTATGAGGTCCTCAGCATTAGAGAGCTCTGGTGTTTACTCCGAAGCAATAGAACCTGCATAGGGGGAACTGAGATACACTTTGGCTGTCCACATAGTGCCTTCTGCAACAGCCATATTATTGCATCATAGTGATTATGACATGGATTATTGGCTGATTAATTTGTTTGAAGTCTGATTACTCCAATAGTAAGTCAATTAACCTGCCTTAGAAAGCTGATATCTTGGTATCTCATTTAGTATCTCCCATTTATAAATGCTAAGCAGCGGCTGAGTGGGGAAGTGTTACCCTTAAAGGATTGTTCATGAGAGGAATCATTAAACACAACAGGAGATATTGCTGGAAATGTAAGAGGTAGAAATGGAGGGATAGCGATATATTAGGACTGACAACTAAATAAATTATAAGCCTGGAGAGTAGTTGAAATGATAGGAAGAATTAACATCAAAAGAAAATGTAAATTTGGGTATATTTTAAAGCCAGATTTTAGAAAAGGACAGCAACATGCAATCAGTACCTGACACAACGTGGACAAGTAAATGGATTTCTCTCACCTTTAGGTTTTATAACTGGATAGATAGGTTCAGTAGAGTTCCTATATCCTAGAAGGGGGACTAAGAAGTTTTCACCCTCTCCCTCCTTAGGAGAGGCACTTGGAGGCCAAGTGGAAGGATTTATTGATTAATAAAAAAAGATACAAAAGGAAAGCAGTCCTGAAGATTTCTGAGACCGAACTCCAACAGAACTACTATTCTGATAGAAAATCAAAATGAAGTAGATACTCACAAGTTATTACTCTTGCAATTTCACCAAGATAGAAAGTTTAAATTTTGAAAGAAATAAGGGTTGTGAAAGCCATACCATTTTATCACTGATCTGTTCTATGTTTAATAGACAAATGTCTCACTCTATTTCCAGGAAATGCTGTTTTGACCTGAAATGTGCCAAGATGATTTTAGCACTTAATACTTTTATTTTTCTTGGTCTTCCCTGAGATTCGGCTTTAAGCCACTGCTGTCCTTCAAGGTTCTTATTTTCATGAAAATTTTGGAAATTTTACTTTTATTAGAAATTGTACAGGGCTGGACACATCTGTTTTCTAATAACATTGTAGTCCATTCTCCTTCCTCAGTTTTACCATGCAGATGTTGCATATTTTGTGGTGTCTAATATGGGAAAGCTTCGTATGTACAAGAATAATTATGTTCAATTGCCTCCTTGAACTTGGTATAAAAAGTGAAGCAAACCAGTATGTTTTGGTATTCAGCTGTTGCCTTTTGGAAACTTACCAGTAAAATTAGAATCATTTTGTATTTACTGAAATAAGACTCCCATTGACTCTGCAAGGGTGAGGATTACAAGTTAAATATCTTATAGATACCAATGGACGAAAAAACTTAGTTGCATGGTAGTTGTTTCGTATTATTTAACAAATCTGGTATATTATGACCTAAAAATCCTATAATAAATTTCATTTTATTCAGTAGATTTTGAAGAGTTTTTTGCATTTAACAGCTATGTCTTACTAGGATATTACAGGAAGAAGTATCTCGAAGGCAGGACCATAAGGCACATTGCATTACTGGAGACGATTTTAAGAACAGCACTTCAAATATCTACTTGAACTGCCTCTGGCAAGTCTGTAAAATGTCATATAAAGTATCTTTAAAACAAAGGAAGGAACAAGATATTACATATACACAAGAAAATAATTTCTTCATGGATAGAAAGAATCTAGGAAAACGTCATCTGAAGAAATTTATTATGTAGTAAGATGTCTGTAGTGTGTGAATTATGCGAACCCTTCAGAACCTGCAGCAGAAACAAACTTAACTTTGGCACATGAAGGCATATATACCAACAGTTCCACAATTTCTGAGCAAGCTGATATGAGAAAATGATGCATAAACGACCTTGAGTCTCTGCCTGTCCTTTGTCACAGACCTCCTATTCCTTGCAGAAGAGCCAGGGAAGGCTCTTCTGCAATATTTAATATTCAGAAGAGCTTAACAAAGTCTGCTTTCCATACTTTTGGATCTTGCATTTTCCTAGGGAGGCACTATGTCCTCTATTATTGTGTACTATGGCAGCAGGTAGATAGCATAGCCAAGCAATCTCTTACCTGTGCCCTGCTGCAGTCAGTCTTTTGCCCCTGGACAATATTGTCATGCTTATGTCCCAGAAGGAGCCATATATATTTGAAATTCCAGAGTGTGAGAGAGATGTCGTCGTTTTTAAAGCAAGATATTTATCACAAAGGAAGAGAGAACAGTTGGCTAGTACTCTCCTTCCATGTTTTCTCTTGTGATTTGCTTCCTAATGAGATCTAAACGCTAATGGGGCAAATGCCTGCTGAAACTCAGTCTATCAGTTTTTTGGGGAAAATATTCTACTGAATGATCATCAGATTAGCATACCTTAGTAGAATAGATTGACTTTTTTTCCAATTTTGCAGCAAAACTCCAACTGTTTTCTTGTTCGTAACTTCTTTTGAATTCTTTGGTTTTCACTCATTTCAAGGTAGAATTATGTTATGAAAATGTCTTAATGGAAGTGACATATTTTAGGATTTTTTTCCACTTCTTAAATAATCAATGAGAAAATCAGTTGAACTACTACTTAGGAAGAAAAAAAGAAAAAAGAGGGACAGAATGTGTGGGGAAAGGATTTTCTCTCACTCTACTGTTTTTACCAGGAAAGGATGCTAAATATTGCATATAAATTTTGGTATCACTGCTCAACAGTAGCAGGGTCAGTTATTTTGGAAAAGAAAGAGCAATTAATCATCTTTTATTTTAAAAACATTACCCCTTGTCCCATTGCAACAGGCCCTACTAAAAGTTGTGTGTGTGCTGTTATATGGGGACTTTGTTATATGCAAGACTCTATATTCAACCCAGTGACAAAATACTAAAAGATTAGGTATTTCAGTACTGAGCATTGCTAAGTATACCTTTATTGATCTAGTCTTTCTTGGCCTTAGTTCCCAGTTTTAGGATAAGAATATCATCACTCTTTTAACAGACATTTAAAGTGTGTACCCTTCTCACATAGCATTATGACAGGAAAAAGATACAAGATATAGAAGTGTCTGTCCACATTGACTCCACATGTTCTAGTGAAAAAAAAAGAAAAAAAAGTTATATGTCAGATCTTCTGAAACAAATTCTTCATGTAAATTTTAAATAGCTGTTGTAGAGCAAGACTGTGAGATATTGGGAGTTTAAGGTTAGGCTCTAAACCAGTATTAAACTAAACTACTGTGACCTCTGAATTCCTGGTTGTTAAGCATTAATTTCTTCATACCTATGGGATAAAAGGTTGTTTTTTTTAATTGTTCTGGTTTTTTTCCCTTTTTTTAAAAAATATCCTTCCTCATGCACCTATGTACAACTTACTACTTTGTATTTATCTATGGCTAAATTAGTACTGGAAAGAATGGACCAAAACTGGTTATATATGTAGTTCTGTTTGTCAGGAAAAAGCTGAAGTAAAATCACCTTATACAACTATATTGTTCAATAGAGAAGTGTTCTACCTGTATGTTGAAGTCACTCTCCAGCATCAGCAACAAATAGAGCAGAAAATTTATCAGACATTTAAATTATATGTTATTATTTTGTCCCGGTCACTCCCACCTATGAAAACATATTCTACCCCTCTGACAAGGCCAGCATCCTTGTACAGTATGCTCTTTGAGAAACACATATTTGAGAATGTAAATCCGATCAGTGTAAAACTTTTATCAGGTACAGAGTTTAATGATAATATTCAGTCAACATTTTTTCAATACATTTTACATGCTGTTTTTCAAATACCAAATTCATTCCTCTTCTCTTACCGCAATTTTTCATCTGAAACCAATGGGATATGTACATACAGGGCAATGTTTGGACAAATAATTGTGCCTTCAGATGAAATTAGTTTCTGTTTCATGGTGTTTTGGTATATTATGGTTATTATTTGATATAATTTAATCACAGAGATGTACTTCTTCTTCATCCTCTGCCTATCTGCCTATCTGATGCTCAAAAACTTTTAAACCTGTTCTCGATATATATTAGGAGAATATAATTTCTCTTCTAGTCTTTTCTGCTAGGGAGCTTAAGAAAAGTAAAGGCTATCTTTGATTGAATGCTTGTAATTTTTTTAATTCTTTTTCCTAGCAAAAGTAAAGTTTAAATTTAGTCTAGATATACCTAATATAAATCAATTACGAAATACACTTTTACCAGATTAAAATGTCATGCGAACTCTGCATTATCAATCTAGTTATAATTTACAAAGAGTTTTTCTTTCTTTTAATTTCCATTACCAGCTTAAAATACAGATATTTCCTTACTGAAAGAACCTCTAATTTTCACCTGGCTAGTAGAATGACAATGGCTACAGCCACATTTGGCAGTTCCTACATATCTAGTACTAGGTAAAAACATAGACATCAGAATTTTGTATAGTCTTCAGAACAGATTAAATGCATGAGTTCCAGCAACATTTTATTTTCTGATGTGTTTACTTAAGCCTGAATCTTAACAGTAAACCTGAGAGATCTCTTTCATCTCAGAGAAAACATTTAAGGAAATCATCTGCTTTCAACGATGATTTCCCTAAATGATTTCAATTAAGTTTAGTAAGAAAATCCATATGCTGACTACAGTAATTTGCCTTACTCCATTCTTTTTGTGAAAACCCGTTCTAGCCGCTGAACCAGACAGACATCCATGTACTGGGTCTCTTGCAAGCAGCAGATAAATAAGATTGTAAATGCTGCATTCTGGCTTCCACTTCTGACTCATCTTTTCCCCTTCAATTCTTGAATTTTTTGTTGTCTTCCTAATTTGTTTTTGTTCTATTACATGAGCACCTGCCTTGTACACTGATTCCATTCCTACGCATTCTCTGCAGGGAACAGAAGTGGTCTGTACATATTCATCTACCTCATGGCCCCTGTTTTAAAATAAATTCAGACATATTCTCAAAATACCTAATCTATAGCTGAGATGCTCAGAACTGAGCTTTTTGGATTTTGGTACAGACATATACATAGCACGAACTATTGCAAGTCAGACAGACCCAGAGTACTACCTTCCAAAAATCATTGTTATGGATTTTTTCTCTAGATCCAGTTCTGTTTTAAATGTAAAGACAAAACAAGATTCCAGTAACTAGGAAGATGCTTGGCAGCAGCAGAAACTTTGCTAGATGTCTAGCTGCCATTTATTGTAATAGCCACAAAATCACATGTGCTGTTACAAAGGCCTATTTTGGTTATATGTTGTATAAGTGTATCACTACTAAAAGTTTGATATGTGATTCAGAATTTCTTTAGCAATCCCCTGGCCTAGTTTTGGTTTGAAGCAGTTGGTGTTGTAGGCTACTTTTGCTTCCTTACGCAAACCATTACTCCGAAAATTTATTTCACCGTTTATCCTCATTAGTTCAGCAATTTTCTTGTAGGTAGGGTGTTTTATCAGCCTCATGTTGTGAGTGCTTAGCAAAATATAATGTGTGAGATGAGTCTTCCTGCCATTGATACTGTACTGCCTTTATAATGGAGAAAATGGTAGGCCAAAACTCTAAAGATTGCTACAAAAACATGATCTCTGATGGTTCTGCACTTTTAAAAATATAGACACAGGCAACTGCAGCCATTAGCATTAACAGTTTCTAAAGACAATGAATTTTGTATCTCTACTACCTATTACATGAGAAATCACATCCTTTTGTTTCATTTAAGATCCTGAGGTTTTGTAGTGAAGGGCTCATAAACAGCTGAGCTCTCTGCTCTATTCATGATATATGTGATTATCCCCGTCACTCTGAACTTTTGCAGATGAGGGTGAACAAAGGACTTACTTACACTGACGAAGTGACATTCTCTGTTTTATTTCTCTTGCAATATGATTGTTTTTTCTTTTTTATCATTACTGGCACTTTGATAATTATTTCATAACCACAAGCATTCTTATTCTTGGGCAGTAATGGTCAGCTCCAAGCCATTGTTTTATGTGTGGAGTGAGAACTGGATGGTGTTGTCTTGTGTGTTGCTTTATGTTCATCTAGACTGAAGACCTTTATTATGAAACAAAACATTTTATATTTTTGAGATTGGAAACAAAACAAGGCAAAATGAACAAAATAAAATAGAGGAGTACATGTCCTTCAGCTTTTTTAGCAGACAGTCCATGGACATAATTGTAGAAGCACTTGCACAGATGTGAAGCATCTAAACTACAGATCTAACTGAGATTTGTAGCAGAAAATCAAGCTCTAAAGGTTTTGTATCTTAATGCCACAGTGTGCAGGGGAAAATAAGCCTGAGATTAGTTTAGTATTAAGAATTTTACAGTGGGCATTCTGTGAGGTCTGCTAATAAATACTGTTCCTGTAAGTACTGTGTATTATTGGTAGTTGTATTCTGATTACAGATTAGAAGGAAATTTCTTATCATAAGATTTTTTTATAAAGAAAGTTATTGTGCCATGTGAAGGTCTTCTGTGAAAGAGGTCAACCCAGTTGTGAAAAGTATGACAATAGATTCAACCTGACTTTATCTGAAATATAATATACTGAGAAGTATCTTTATCTGAAATATAATACATATACTGAGAAGTATCTTTATACTTTATACTTGATATATATATCTATATATATACTATATATATATCTTTATACTTTAGAAGTGTTTATACTGAGAAGTATCTTTATCTGAAATATAATACACTGAGAAATGACTATAAAGAAGGCAAAAGAGCAACGATTTATTACCTAGCATATTTGTACATTATACTGCAGTTCAAAAGTCAGAGTTTGTGCTTACTAGTTCTTTGATCAGAAATGTAGATGCATGAAGGAGTGCAAGGAATTTCATATTGTGGCTCTGATTGACAATTAAAGATTTCAGGCCATATTCCTGCTCCTAATGTTAAAGGAATTTTCCATTGTCAACTAGCATGTGCCAGATGAAAAAGTTTAATGAGAGAGCTATGCTGCCTATGAAATAAGCAATTAACACAAATTCAGAAGCACAAATATATGCAGACAAATACTTTCATCCTGAGAAATCCCATATTGTGCCACTACTACATAGCATCACTCTCAGTGACAGATGCTATAAGTCAGAATATCGATTAATAACAAAGAATAAAGAATGGGTGGACTTGTCAATGGAATGCAAGTGGAGAGAAATAGAGCAGAATCTGAGGGAAAATCCATAGGGACTGAACAGTCTTTGTGTTACTCTTCTTATCAAACAAGAGAAATGGGTTATGACCAAATATAATCATTTTCTTTTGGAGAAAAAAGTCTATTTTCAGAGAATTAGAAGTGAAATGTTCAGGTCACCACTGACTAAGGTATTAGTTAGGAAACTGTGACACGTAGTCTGTATTCAGCAGTGCAGCACTACACTGTGCAAAGAAATTTAAACACATGAAACTTGAGCACAGTAGAAAAAGGCTTAAAGGAAATTGATTGAACTGTAATGGCTTTCCACTGTTGTTTAGTGGCACCCTCTGCTTATGTGAACAATGATAGAGACCGACCAGTGAATAGTGCTCATGTCAGCTACACAGCACTTAATGATTCTCTCTATACATAGGGTAGTGTTATCTGCTGGAGTACTTAAACCCCACAAATCAGTTAATTCACTGATTCCCCTCACTAGAAGGGACAGCCCATTGATTCCATTTGGGAGGTGGCAATAGCGGAAGGACAGCAATTTTGTCCTGTGACACAAGTCATTTGCAGGCTGCTGAAATGGCATACTAGGCCCTGCCATTATAAATCCGCTTGTACATAAGAAAGAGGTAGTACTCATTAGCACAGCATTACAAATATAAGGGCTCATATGCTAGGCCAAACAAAGTCTGCTGAAGTGGCTGATAAAGCAGCCTTTTCTCGTAAGACATGGAAGCATGGTCAGGCTATTTACATAGCCTGTGTCTTTTCCAGGGCTGTATGGGGTGTTTTTGTAGGCTGAATGAAGTAACAGTTATTTCCAGAGGGCATTTTTTCAGTTTAGAGTGTCTGAATAAATGTGAGGGTGTTTTGGCAGCCTATAGAAGTCATGTTTGCATAACAATGAACTTAGGGTTGTGTTGTGTTCCTTGAGATGCGACATGAAGGAAGACAAAGTTGTCTGAAGATACAGACCCTAATGATAGATGGCCTGAGAGACCTGCAGAAGGGGAGCAGGAGCAGCTATGATCAGTGTGGTTGTGTATATACTGTGCTCTGTAAATGGTCTTTCTGTGGATGCCATCTCCTGAGACACGGCTGGACTTCACTTGAGCAGGGCTTGTGGTGATTTTATTTAGCAACGCAGATGTAGCCTCAGTAGATTCTGCACTCTGAAGTCCAGATATCCAGCCTGGTCATGTAACAATGTTATGTGCTGCATGGCCATATTTATCACATGGGAAGAGTCATGGAAGAAAATTCAAACAGACTGATTTCTGTAGAGTTTGCCAAGATTTCGTAATCTCATGTAGGATTACTGAGAGACTCACATTGTGCTGGTGAGACTCCTGATGATAATATAATTAATGATGAAAGTTTCCATTACATTTTAATAGAAATCCTTAGTAATAAAGTAATTAATGTAGCACTAATTTGTTTCTTATTTTATTGGTATGATTGTTATGCTTTTTGTAGTAAAACACTGTGAACATTTCCTGGCCAAGACTTTCTTGCTGCATTAATTGCAGTTTGTATCAGGAATAAAGGCACCTACATCCACCCAAAGCATAACTGATTTTTCAAATTTATGTGTTTCTCCACACTACCTATCCCATCTTGCTTGGTCTGTAGGATTAAAGAGCTGTCTTCTACACTAGGCATAGCTGCAATTTTTGATTATGTTATTCTTGTGGAGTTTGTTCTTTAAAGCTTTAAACTTATTTAGGCATGCTTCAGTGTAAAGATAAAAAATATATTGTTATAAAAAAGGATTTTAAAATTAAGACTGTTCACCTCAGTAAAAATAAGTCAGCTGATACATTTAATCAGGAAATGCTTTCTTATGCTTTCATATAAACTGGTAAAATCGCTCTGCATTTACACAGTTCTGCTATAATACCAAGTGTTGTTTTGCTGTATATGAAACTAATCTCAAACTATCACTTTAGGACTAACAACCCTCAGACTTACGGTAATAGAAGTCGATGAGAGAAGCAGCTTCTGGGCTAAATACCACATACAGGCCAAATAAGTTTCCTGTTGCACAGATGTTCCTACCTAGGTTTGGAATGGCATATGAATTTGAAGTTTGTAATTATAAAGTTTGTTTTGATCAATTTGCAGTCAAAATCAGGCATTTTACAAATTAAAATAAGAGGTAGGAATGAAGCTTTCAAAAAATTCAGTGATAGTCTCCAAGTTAACTGACAGACCTGCTTTTCTTCTATGGACCCAATCATAGTGAAAGCACATTAAACATTAGATATGTGTAAAAGAAGAAAATACTATTTTGCTGTAACTTCTGAGTGGAAATGAAAGTGGAATATGTGAAATTTTCACTGCCATGCTCTTCAGTTCTCTTAATACTGTTGCAATGTCTGCCTGCTATGTCTCCACAGATATTTAGTTTTCAGAAACTATCTAGCTATAAATGTTTTTAAAACAGGTAAGTCTCTGTAGAGTATTTAGTCTTTCCTAGAACTCAGTTCTGAAAATACTCCTATCAGAATTATTACCTATCTTACAGTATGTGAAAAGATGAAAAGTATTAGGAATGAAATTCAATTTTCCTACAATGTGGTTAAGGAGGTTCATACTCAGATTATAATTTAATCACGTGTGGTGGGTATAATAGTGTTACATACCTTAAAATATCTAGACTTCTTGTTTTGTCTGCTTATTCATTATGGGCCATATCCTAGAAAGGTGTCAAGTATTTGAAACTCACACTGAGAATTGGTAATTAGGACCTCTCAGGATCTGGCCTTAAGCTAGCATGGATGTTTGCCTTCTAGAATATACCTACCACATTATCCATTAATATATTTAAAAAAAAAAATGCATATTCCAAATCACATAGAAAGAATTTGCTGCAGAACAATTTTACTTTTAATGTACTTCAGTATTTCCCTGACTGATTTTATTATATTGAGGAAATGATAGTCCTACCCTTTGAACATAATGTAGGAAAATATCAATGTGCCAAAATTCTCACTAGGTGAGCATGAATTATTTAAGGTAAAATATGAAACACCATGCAATGTTACGCTTTCTTTAAGTTAGTGAAACCCTAACTTCTGCTTTGTCTTGTCTTGGGTAACAGCATTTATGACTCATGTTCTCCTTTACATTTTTGACCTTGAATGGATTTCAGTATGTTGCCTGTGGGACATGCATAGTACAGAGGTTCTATTATATATAAAAAATTCTGCAAAACCTTTTTGATGAATTAAAGGAAGTAGATCTGGGCTTTTGTGTCTCATCGGCTGTACCTTCACACTAACTCTTTCAGAAAAATTTGATCAAAGCTGGGAAAAGACCCATGAACTACCATCTCCATTTGCAGTTAAACAAGCTGTGGAACTGTAAATGGCAATGGCAAAGTCCTAGTACAGACAACAATGCCAGATTTATGTAAGATATCTTACTTTTCCTATGCAGAAATAGTAGACATCTTTGCCTGTCTTTCTGTGGATGCTAGCAGGGTAATATCCTCACTTTTTCCCAAGAAAAGGACTCGCTAGCCATCTCCATCCCACTGTTTTATCATTTTTATTTGTTTTTGATTCTATTGTCCTCAGCGATTTTATTTCTGACTTATTCTTGATGGAGTAAAGTAACAGCAAACTCTTATGTCTCCTGTCAAACCCTACTAGCACAAGAAGCTGGGAGGAGCCACAGCTGGGACAACTGACCCCAGCTGACCAAAGGGATATCCTGTATCACACAGCATCATGTTTAGCAACAAAAGCTATGGGGAAGAAGGATGAAACAGAGAACATTTGGAGTTACGGAATTTGCCTTCTCAAGTAACCACTACATGCAACGAAGTCCTGCTTTCCTGGAAATGCCAATAAGGGGTGAATTAATTCCTTATTTTGTTTTGTTTGCACATGCAACTTTTTCCTCTACCCATTAAAGTTTCCTTATGTAAACCACGAGTTTTTACACTTTTACTCTTTACTATTCCCCTTCCCGCTGAGGGGAGAGTAAGCAAGCTGTTCACATGGGGCTTAGCTGCTGGGTGGGCTTAAACCACAAGAGGGTTTTCTTCATGCTCAGCATGGGCCTTGAAGGTTTTGAGATAAGGGCAGTTTTGGTTGACTTGTACTAGACTGAAATTATAGCTAGTTACAATTTTTGGGTTTGCTTTGTTTTGTTTGTTGTTTTGCTTTTCTAGGAGGAAACTACTTATGGTCTCAGTGCTGCAGTCTCATACTTGAATCCTGTTCTGATTTATTACAAGAACAGCCATGAATCCAATGAAATTATTGTAGTCTGGAGTAAAAATTTGTTCCTCTGAGTGTATTTTTCTCAGTGTACTATGTTCTTAATTAATGAGTCGTTGGCATAGCATAATCGGTAGACCACTCTGTGGAAATTATTTTCAGCTTAGTTAAAATATTTCGACATAAATTTAACTATTGTTTCACTATTCTGATTTTAGAGATCCTGCTTTCACCATGTGTAAAATATTTGTAAGAAACTAATTAGATTTGTTGGAAATTAAGATTGCCTTCCTTGATCCAAATTCTACCACTTTTTATCTCTAACTAGCTTCAAATACTGAGGTTAGACAACCTGCTGTATGGTACAAAAGGTGAACCTATCTTAAGTTTTTAAGATACACTAGTCTTTTGTGGTAAGTTCTAGAGATGAGCTTGTAACACTACTGCTGGTGCTGTACCTGCTGGTACATAAACATAAGCTTGCAATTTCCTGTGCTGTCAATCTGTATCTTTCATGGTCACTAAATAGAATGAAAGATAATCAAATTACTGTTCACAGATAATAATCTAGTTGAAAATCCAGATTTATAATATCCCTTACTATCGATTTTACAGTCTGGTGATATAACAAGAAATGTGTATATTAAAAACTCCAAACATACTAAGGGAGAATAAGAAAGAATTTTGCAGAATAATTACTGATTTCTCTGATCATTTCATTTTACCAAGACACTTTACAGTGTATAATGCAGATAGCAGTTCTTTACTTTGTTGCTTTTGAAATCCAAAGGCAATAAATTTCACTTAAAAGTAGGATTGCAACAACAGTAATTTCTGAAAGACATATGAATTGTGACAAATAAAGTTATCTGCAATTAATGGTGATGAGATGGCAATGACTTCAGAAGAGCCTAACTTTGCTTGTGAAGAAGAGTTGCTCAGTACAGAAAACTGTGCTAACCATTGGACTTTTCTCTCATGAGCATTAATGCAACATTTTCACATGCAGCATAAGGATTTGCAACCAGGGTGTGTATGTATGTGTGTGTTCTTCTCCTTGTGTGTGACATCTCCTTGAGATGTCTGGAATTAAAGATAGAAAAATCATTGTTCTAGGTTGAAATTAATTTCTTCTATTTCAAACCAGTCCCTTATGCTTCAAATTTAGATTTGCCTTGTTACTTGTGTTATTTCAGGTTAATTTTCAAGAGAAAGCTCTATATTACCCTCAAATACTTCTGCTTTGTAAACTTAGATGAAAATGTTGAAAATAGGTATTAAAGTAATCAAAATTAAGGAAAGAGAATTATTATGTGAGGACTCACATGAAGAGGTAGCTTCTGTATATATGTTAATTCACATGTGATCTATGTGATAATTACATCTTTTTTTAAAGCATGACCAGCCATAGTAAAACCAAATTGCTTGAAAAGAAACATGATGGAATTTTTTTGGTTTTTTTGTTTGTTAGTTTTGTTTTGTTTCATTTTGTTTTGGTTTTTTTTTGTTTTTGCTTTTTTTTGAGGGGGGGTGTTTGGATTTTTTTTTTAAATAAAAGTAAAAGCAGCTATTTAAAGTAATGGTCTCAAATGCTATGATAACATTATGTAGAGCTGCAACTAGTTATTGACACAGAACAATGTTAGGTTTAGTGGGTTATATTAGATTTGTTAATCACACACATGGTATGGAAGTAATTTCAAAGGAATGTATGCTAATGTTATCAAACAGCTATCCTGTGGTTGCCATTACTGCAACATAAAATTCTTCTAGCTATTACAGATACAGTTTTGTCACAGCAGTCAGTATAAAGTCTATTTTTAATGGCATCTCCAAGCTACGATTTATGGAGCCAAGTAAGTCAAGGAGATCAGAATTTTCTCCCAGATAGTTACTCTAACTTAAGAATTATGTTCAGCAAAAATTGAACACAATATAAAGCTAAACAAGACTGCACTGCATTTTCAAATACGAGATTTTGTTGCTGGAATGCTTTTACATGAAAATCTTGTTATGTGGTTATTTGTTCAAAGCTAGCCTTTTATTTCAGGAAAGAGGGGCAAAGAACTTTGGGATGACAGCCGAGAAAAGGCCTGTTGAGCAGAGTGGACTTCTTTCATACCTTTATCAGAAGCATCATTTGAAAAAAAGGTTACATATAACTCTCAAAATTCTTGCTTTAAAAAATTACAAGATTTTTATCTTACAAAGTTTTATAGGGCTTATAAAATCTCCAAAAGCTCTGATAGTTTTTGTTTCATATCATACTGTGACTAAATAGTGGCCTGACTCTCTCCTTCTTTCCCTCCATTATTTTCCTTTTATTTTTCAGATTTTTGCACACTAAACTCAACCACTTTGTCTAAATCTTGACATGAGGCATTTTACCCAAGCTGAGGTAATTCAACATGAAAACTTCATTTATATCAGAAAAGACAAAGAAGGAATTGTGCTAGGAATCTTGAAATATCGATCTATGTGAAAGTTATTTTGCTGAGCTCTCTGTAGTTGTATGCCACAATATAGTTTGCCACAAGGTAGACTTATTTTCAACAAGCTTCCACTAAAGATTTTTAAAAAAAATACATGCTTACTGAAGGGGTATAAATATGCTGTAATATACACCTGTTTGGTTAGAATAAACAATCTGCGATTTCTGATCTGTAATCAGAAACAAGCTGGCATTAAGCTAATAACACTTCATCACTTTATGTAATACTTGGAGGCAACACAAGTTTATAGATTTGTACTATTACTAGTTCTAGTTTCCCTATATTGCTACAGTGTGTTGTCTAAACTCATTAATGCCATTGTGGACAACAACAAAAAGCACGTAATTTTCAACTGAAATTGTACAACTATGGATGTGGGAAATGATCCTTGTGCAGAAGTAACTACTGTCTGTTGATGAGTACAGATAATAACCTCTGTGTAAGTTACAAAGGAGAGCATAAATAATGCATGAAGTGCTGGAAGTTGCTTAAAAATAATACCCCAAATACATTTCATCACTCTGTTAATCAGCAAATAATATAAGTCTACCCTTGTTTTCTTTCTTTCTTAATGGTCTAACTGCCACTCAGCTTTCATCTTCCAGCAAGATTTCCTCTGTTGCTGCCTTATGTGCAATATAACAATGACATTGAAAGCAAGACGACTTTGCCCCACTGCACTTTTCCTCTGTTAGAAAGACTAGTTTATCTGAGGATGGACCCATTTCCACTATGACACCTTTTGAACTAACAAGACCACGACCATGTAATAAGCCTCTTTCTTTTTACAGTATTGCTTGGTCTTTTGCTTGTGGCCACATTCAGGTTATTTTCTGTATAATTTTCTACTTTGTTTTTTAAGTCAGTAAGTAGTATCTTAGGTCGATATAAGGAAAGACAATGAGCTACAATGGGAGTGTAAGTAGAGTGAACAGAGCTTTTGGCTCATGTCAGTGATGCAGTTTAGTATCATTAATACCTGATGATCAAGAAATTGTTGGTTAGTATTTTCCGTATCTCCTAAGGAATCAAAGAATAACTAAGAATAAAACCATGAGTGATATAGCTATTTACAGTGACCTGAAAACTGTAAATACCTACAGGCCTGTGCCTTACTGTCATAGAAAGCAGGCTCCTGAACTGGCTGTAATAACAGTATATTCCATATTTTCCTAACATAGAAATTATAAATTTTTGTCTGTTTTCCTAGAAAATTGGTTTTAGGTAAAAGATTTGGTATTGTTTTTTTGAGTAGGGCTTTTTTTTGTGTGAATGCTTTTTTCTGTTTGTTTGTTGGTTGATTTGTTTGGTTTTTTTGTTTTGTTTTGGTTGGTTGGTTTGGGTTTTTTTGTGGGGGGGATTTTTTTTGGTGTGCACTAACTTTCTAAGTGATCTATGATAAGAATTTCCTTTCTTCTAGATATGTAGACTGTGTATTTTAAATTGAAAACAGTTGCGTACATGGTCACCTTCTAAGTTCTTCAGCATCTGTATTACTATGTACATAGAAAGACTTGAAGGATTATGTTCCTGAAAACTTTCTTTCCCCCACTGCACCATAGAATCATAGAATAGTTGGAGTTGGAAAGGACCTTAAGATCATCTAGTTCCACCCCCCCTGCCGTGAGCAGGGACACCACACACTAAACTATGTCGCCCAAGGCTCTGTCCAGTCTGGCCCTGAACACCGCCAGGGTTGGAGCATTCACAACTTCCTTGGGCAACCTATTCCAGTGCCTCACCACCCTCACTGTGAAGAACTTCTTCCTTATATCTAACCTAAAGTTCCCCTGCTTAAGTTTAAAGCTATTACCCCTTGTCCTACCACTACAGTCCTTAACGAAGAGTCCCTCCCCAGCATCCTTGTAGGCCCCCTTCAGATATTGGAAGGCTGCTATGAGACGTCCACATAGCCTTCTCTTCTCCAGGCTGAACAGCCCCAACTTTCTCAGCCTGTCTTCATACGGGAGGTGCTCCAG
>NW_009932498.1:25980-33563 GCF_000696875.1 Nestor notabilis
CATTGATGAGTCATTAATCCCAATGTCTCTAGTTAAGGGCTTCAGATGGTGCTTTTAAGCACTTAAATGAAAAGGGAAGATTTTCAGGTTCTCAGCAACGCTGATCCTGGTGAGAGCTGTCAGCTTCCCAGAAACTTTGAAAATCTGGCCAAGGCATCTTGACACCATAGAGTGCAGCACCACCTTAATGATACATAAGGTTTCTCAAGCAACCTGGTAAGTCTGTTGCATATGTTGCTATGACACGGTTCAGTCTTGTGCAGAGCTTGTACTACAGGTAATAGGTCCCCAAATAGAAGGTGGTACACTAGCTAATTAACCCTCTCTCAAATAGGTTTCATTCGACTTTTCTCTTGGCAGGACTGTGAAGATTTGTTCAGCCGGATGAAGGTAATTTTCACTCAGCTATACAGCTTTTATCATTTATGGTGCTGTCTTACAATTCCAGAGTTTGTACTGGTATTATTATGTGCTTCCATGCACTATTAACAGTTGGAATGGTAGCTGTGGTCATTCAAAAGCTTGGATTCAGGACTGGAAGCAGAAGATTTCTGAATACGTTAGTTTTTCTCTACTTTCTGTGATTTGAGGCAGAAGATCTTGCACCTTTCATTTTGTAAATAGCACAAGATCAGTTATTTCAACGTTGTCGTGGTTCAAGCCCAGCCGGCAACTTGGAACCACGCAGCCGCTCGCTCACTCCCCCCCTTTTCCTTCCTCCCCCCGCTCCCGGAGGGATGGGGAGGAGAATCGGAGGAATGTAACTCCCACGAGTTGAGATAACAGCTCTCCAGTAACTAAGGTATAATACAAACCACTACTGCTACCAATAATAATGATAAGAGGAATAACAAGGGAAAAGGACACAACTGCTCACCACCCGCCGACCGATACCCAGCCCGACCCGAGCAGCGATCTGGGCCTTCCGGGTAACTCCCCCCAGTTTCTATACTGGGCATGACGTGCTGTGGTATGGAATACCCCTTTGGCCAGTTTGGGTCAGGTGTCCTGCCTCTGCTTCCTCCTGGCTTCCCCTCCTCTCTGGCAAAGCATGAGACTGAGAAAGTCCTTGGTCAGAGTAAACATTACTTAGCAACAACTAAAAACATCGGTGTTATCAGCATTGTTCCCAGACTGAAAGTCAAAAACACAGCACTGCACCAGCTACTAAGAAGGAGAAAAAAAATGACTGCTGTAGCTGAACCCAGGACAAACGTGAAGCAGATTCTTAGTGAGTAATAAACTAAACCCAGGTCTGCCATTCTAAAATTAGAGACTTTCTTTCTTAAGAAGCTGAGTATCTAAAATTTAAAGCAGATAAAAATACGTATTCTCTTTTTCATTTAAGCCAACATTTCTTTCATTATTGGGTAAATAAATTAGTAATTTGGTTTTAAATTGCAAAGCAACTCTAATCAAACCGCTAATTTGTTGGTACTAATGATGATTTAGCCAAAGCAAACATACTGCTCAAAGAGAGAAATACTGCTGCCAAGATAGGTTTTGTTTTCCTTAAGCATATTAGTTATTCATTAGTGAAAGATCATTTATTTGTGTTCATTACAGTATATTGGAAGAGAGACAGTTACACATACTCATTTGATATATCCAAGAGTCAGTGTTCAAGTTTTCCAAGAGCACAGAAGGGTTAATGAGGGGAATGTTCAAAAAAAGATACTTCATCCTACTGGAATCCTACAGTCCCTGCAAGGCCAAAGTAAAGAGATAGGGAACAGAGTAAGAAACTCATCTTTTAAAGGAAGTTCTTCAAGAAGCCTCTTCTATTGTCCAGTGAGTAGGAAGGGAGCTGGGCTACAGTTAGTTTTGGTAAATAATCCTGTTTCCCTGTTTTGACTTACGTTGTCCTGAAACACAGTATCTACATATTCGTGTGTTATGGATCTTGATCAGGAATCTGGGCTGTAATCTGACAAGACACAGGGAAACTGGGGGGAATTCATTGCCCAACTCTCAATAAAATTCAAAGCTACTGAACCCAACACTTACTGAAGTGTTACCTAAAGGGATAAAAACTTGGTTTGTGTTTGTGCTGATCATGTGTTTAATTTTTAGATTTCTGAAAGGCTTTATTTTCTATTTTTGTACTATACTCTTCAAAAGACCTCTTTTTAATAAACATGGCTAATAGTAGGTAAAATAGAAAAACAGATTTATTTCTTTTTAAGGCTGAGTAATCCATTCATTTAATCTCTCTGCATTTTGATTTTAATTTCTTAAATAAACATTTGGTTTTAATACTTTTCTCAGAGATATTTTTGTACAAAAATACAAGACTGTGGACTGGTGACCAGTCAGTTGGGAATTTCTAAAGATAGTCAGCTGTTCCTGGTCTGTTATCACTTAGATTTGGCAGTCTAGTATTCAACCTCTTAAATCAAAAACATTTTTGTACAAACTCAAAGCTAACTCTCCAACATATTTTACCATTTTTTACTCTTATTTTAAATACTTAAATATTTAAGTTTCCAGTATTCAAATACTTGCCCATTTTAAATTCTCTTTCTCCAGGGGTTTATAGGAGAAGATAACTTTCAAACCATAGCATGTCACCATTTATATATTGGTGTCTAGTGGACAAAATTAATACTTCTTGAGGGTTTTTTTTTGTTGTTGTTGGTGGTGGTGGTGTTTGATTTTTTTCTTTTTTCTTTTTTTCTGTTTTTTTTTTTTCCCCTGAGAAGAAACTGTTAAATGAGGAGCTCCTTGTGCTGTGCTGAAGACTGTTATTTCGCAATAGTCTAAGTCCAGAGATTATTAGAATTCTCACAAGTGAAATTATTACCACATAATCCTCAGTGCACATTTTGTGATTCTGAAAAATATTTATTTGACTAAACTCTACTACAGTCAAGTTTTCCTCATATGTAACCATAACCCTTCTATTGACTCCCAAGTGATTCATGATGCCTTTAGTTTTCTCTCAGAAAAAATATTTTTAAAGGGAAAAGGGAATTAAAATATGTTATTATTTAAGTTTCAGAGATTAATAGAAAATATTTTATTTGTTAAATTATTATGGTATTGTAGAAAAGATATCATTACATTATAGTTAGAATAGATAGAGGGAGTAAACTCAAAGGTTCAGTGAAAAAATTTAAAATAATGAGAAATAGAGAAGAAAAAAGTGTTCAGTAGGATTTAATTTTGTAATCTTGGAAAAAAATCATTTATGGCCTTCCTAGGTCAGTTTTCTATTTTTATTTGTTTTGTTTTGTTTCTAAACTCCCTGACTTAAATTCTCTTGTTGATCAGATTAGGCCTGTATTTTTGATATAGAGGGAAGATTAATGCAATCATACTGATACAGAGTGTGCATTTTTCCTCTGTTTTCATATAATCTGGCTTATGGATGAAGCGTTAAAATAAGATCTCATCTTGTGGATTTTCTGAAGATCATTGTAACATGCTCAGGAATAAATTTCAAAAAGCTGATATTTCAAGATCCATTGTGTAACTTTGCTCATATTCCTTGTCTGTTTACAAAAAGTCACATTGGACTGACCTCAAATAATACCAGTTTCAATGGCAGCAAAATAAAAATAAAGACCAGCTCTAAATTATATCTGTAGTAGCCAAAAAATCAGTGAAAAAAAAGAGTGTTGAAAAGGGAAATATGGAAAGTTAGACAAGTGGATCATTTTTGGTTGACAGTATTTTTTCAAATGCCTCTGTTCTGCTAAAGTGAAACATATCAAAGCATATCTGGCTTGCTTACAGACAAAACAAACAAACAAACAAGCAAGCAAAGAGCACCACCCCCAAAACCAGAAGAAATTATCAAGATTTATTATTTTAATTTAGAAAAAATGGTTATTTTTCTTTCAATCTTTCTATGATGCCTATTCCATTTGTTCTTTATTCCTTGGCACCCCTACAGTCAAAAGGACATGTCTGTTAATGCAGATTACCTATGATTGTTTCACAGTACACACAATAACCAGTCAACCAAATTGGCATAAAGAAAATATACTGTATCTCCAAGTGATTCAAAAGATCACTTACAAATAACTTACCTCTTACATGGCTTTATTTGTTTTCTCTCTTCTGCTTCCAGTACCCCGTATTTTGAGTGCCAAATTATTTCTTTATTTCTTTTTTCTATTATCTTTATTTTGCTCTGTTTTTCCCCAATCACTCATTATTATTCACCCCTAAAGCTTTCTGCCAAGATGAAACATAGTAAGATGTTCATATAGTTAAAAAAATAGAGCCAGTGAGGCTGATTCAAATGCCAAACTAAGCTTCTGGAACAATGTATTTGTAGCTTTGGGAAGAAAAACTATATATAATTATGTCTAGAAACAGCCTGTCTTCTGGCCTTCTTTTACCCTGGATAATAGCAACCTAGCTGAGGGTTAAAAGGCATAGAAAAGACTGGCAAAAAATACAGTAATGTTATGGTCTTGTCTGGAGTAATTCACTCCTCTCCTACTTCCTTAGAACATAAAAATGCATTTTTAGTAAAGCATGAAAAATGTGGATAGATTGATGATATTAAATTCATATAACCTAATAAGCATTTAAAATCTACTGATGTTATATGAGAAAGTATGTGTTATTAGAATCACATCAACAATGACAAGAATGATACACATTTTAGCTGCTGGCTTAGTTTTCTTTTCCTGCCTGTTTACTTGTTTGTAAAGGTTCATCAGTTTCTTAACAATCATGTCCACAGCAGGTAAGTGATATCCTAAGTGAAGAATTATGATTTTAATGCAGGACAAAAAGAACAAGGTCAGGAGAACTGTTTTCCTTTCAGCAATTATACTTCAGCAATTTAATGTTTCCCAATGTTTTATTTTGATAATAGTAAGTAGATTCATTTTGAAAACTAAGTATAAATATACCACAGTTCTTCTCTGCAGGATTCATAATAGCACTTGGCATGTGATCAGAGACTGGAAAGGACAAAGGCTTTCCAGGTTGGTAGTGACTATTCTGTATGGTATCGCAGTCACTACAATGTCTGTGCTGCTGGCACTTTTTAGAGTTGCATGTAATGATCTACAGATATCCTAGCTCTTATGTTGGGTTTCCATAGTTCACATCTTTGTCCTGCTCCGTAACTCATCTCACCCCACAGGGTACCAAACATGACTCCCTCTTGGTCACTATGAGGTGCTCCAAATGACTGGGAAGCAATTTCCTTTAACAATAACTTATTTGTTCTTCCATTCATAGGTGCAGGATAGAATAACATTCCCCTATCTTCAGTAGACCCAGTTCCAGCTGGCTCCAAGATGGATCAGCCACTGACCAATGCTGAGCCAGTAAGTGACACTGATAATGCCTCTGTAGTAACTTATTTAAGAAATCATAAAAAATGCAGCACAGCAGCAGCCAGAGGAGAGGAGTGAGAATATGTGAGAGAAACAACCCTCTGGACACCAAGGTCGCTGAAGAAGTAGGAAATGTGTCAGGCTCTGGAGCAGAGATTCCCCTGCAGCCTGTGGTGCAGCCCATGGTGAGGCAGCTGTGCCCCTGCAGCCCAGGGAGATCCATGGTGGAGCAGACTTCCACTTGCAGCCTGGGGAGTACCCCATGCCACAGCAGGGGGATGCCCAAAGGAGTCTGTGGCCCATGGGAAGTCCATACTGGCAGGATGTGTGGCACCATGGAGACAGGAGCCCACGCTGGAGCAGGTTTGCTGCAAGACTTGTGACCCTGTCAGGAACCCATGCTGGAGCAATCTGTTCCTGAAGGATTGCACTCAGTGGAAAGGACCCACGCTGGAGTGGTTCTTGAAGAACTGCAGCTCAAAAGAAGGACTCAAGTTAGAGAAGTTAATGGAGGACTGTCTCCCACGGGAAGGACCCCATGCTGGAGCAGGAGGAGAGCATGAGAAGGAAGGACTGATAGAGTCAACGTATGACAATTGACTGCAATCCTCACTACCCATCCCCTTGTGGTGCTTGGTGGGGAAGAGGTATAGAAAATTGAGAGTGAAGTCTGGTCTAGGAAGAAGGTAGGAGTGCAGGAAGGTGTTTTAAGATTAGTTTTTAGTTTTTATTATCCTACTTTGACTTTTGATTGATTATTAATTTAATATACTGGATTAATTTCCCTGAGTCGAGTCTGTTTTGCCCGTGACAGCAATTGGTGAGTGATCTCTCCCTGTCCTTATCTCAGTCCATGAGCTTTTTGTTGTATTTTCTCCCCATTTTCCACTTGAGGAGGGGGAGCAATAGAGCAACTTGATGAGCATCCATTGTCCAGCCAAGGAATTCCCATTATAAGAGGTAAGGGATTAGGGGCAGGATTAGTTTGTACTCTGAAGGTCTGAAGACCTTTTGGTCCATGGACAGACTGTGGCGGAAAACCTTTGCATGCTACCATAAAAGGCTTTTGTATGTGTTATATCAGAATATCATTATAGCTACCTAATGTGAACATACCACCTTGGGAATTTTGTGATTTTGCCTTCCTGCCTGACACCCCAGCTTCTGAATTGTTCCCCATGAAGAAAACAGATGAATTCTCTTGATCTATTTACGGTCAACTAGGATCTGAGAAACCCAAATTACTACTTATTTTTGGGGAAATCTCAAGCCCGCTTTTAATTCTGTTTTGCATTGAAGGTAATTTCAGGAATATTTATACCTAAGGAATTTTATTCACCCAAGTGGGAAGTGTATGTTACTGCAAGCCTGTGAGCCAGGGCCACAATATAACTACTGAAAAAATAAAAAAATTGTGCTTTTATTATTTTTGCTTTCTCCACCAGAACAAAATGACTATCTACTGCATGTGACTTTGTGCTGCAAATTTAGGAATTCAACTCTATTTTCTTTTTCTGTATTATTTTTTTAATTTCCTTATTAATAGTTTTTCACCATTCTAGTGTGTTGTGATACAACAGATATTGTTTCACTCTTACAGTAGATCTTTGCTTTTCCACTGTGCAGTAAAAAATAAAGATGAAGCATATTTCACAGTTTTGTAGCGCCTGAGATTGGTATGCTGATTTCTGCTTGTATACCTTATTTGACTGTAGAGATATACTATGTAAGCAACTGAAATAAAATCAGCAATTCGTTGTGGGTGCTTGATCCAATATTTTCCTATAGTAGGTAGTCTTTGTAATTTGCTAGAGTCAGCTTTCACAGCAGAACGCAAACCTATCTAGTAAATATAGCAAATATATGAGGTAATAAGAAATGAAGGCATCTTTTTTTGGATGATAGAGAAACATAACTTCATTAAAAAATTCAGTCTTTTCTCTATTTATGCTTAAACTTCTCAAACTCCAAAACCCTAAAAAGAAAATGTAAAAATTTATGTTTTCTACGTATGGATTCCCTCAGTAAAATCCATGAAGTTAGATTGTCTCCAGTGTGAGCAGCCTTCAAACAGAAGGAATAAAAAAATTTAAAAATGTGATGCTCTTAAATCCAGTGTCAAAACTCCCACTGATTTCAGTAGAGCCACAGTTGACTCTTCCAGCCTGAAAAGTCTATTAATATTCTCGATACTGGGCACCTGGTATCTAAAAAAATACAGAAGAAATAGAAGAGATTCATACTATTTTGGCTGGGGAAGAGACCTGCTTAAAAACAAAA
>NW_009932498.1:33594-69539 GCF_000696875.1 Nestor notabilis
GCTTAAAAGCAAGACTGCTGTCATCTGCAAATTTTGCCATGTATCAGTTAATAACTCGGTTTTAGGAAACTAGTTAAACATTATCAAACTTTGTGTCTATTTAGGTAACCTGGGCCAAGCTACCATTAACTTTTTCTGAAGTTGAAAACCACTTACTTATTGCTATTGTCAGTTTCTGAATTGCTAGAAACTTAGTAATCCATACAAGTGCTTTACATCTCACCTCATCTCTTCTACCATCTATAATAATTCCTTGTCAAAGGCAGATTTTTTGAAAATCTAAATTCATTGCCATTATCCTCTATTTTCCTAACTTAAAAAATAAATAATTGTAGTACACCAAGTCTTGTAATATGGTTTCATGACAGTTTAAGACAATCAAAGTCACTAAGCTAAATAAATCCATGTATCTTGTTCCTTTTTTGTAGACATAAATTGCAGTTGAATTTTTTTATCTTTAGAATGCAGTAACATCTGCTCTGAGTAGGGCTCTAGATTTTTCTTGGAAGGTTTACCCAGGCAGAAGGTAGATCACATGCCCTGGAATAACCGACTATCAACAATGTTCCTGAAAATATGTCAAGAATATCAGTAATGTTCCAGAAATAGGCCTTCCATATTATCTATGTGAGGCCTATTTCTGATGTCTTGAGTTATTTCCTGCATTGTCTTGGGTGATTGAATGTCTTCTCAGAAGTACAAATTTCTTATTATGATCATCTGCCTATATGTATTTCTAGCACATTAGTGGACCAGGAACTGAAAAAACACAAAAAATCTTGTATACAAAATAGTACATATATAATCATACAGATTTATCTGTAATAAATACAGATAAATATCTGTAATTTATCGTAACAACTACAGGCTTATCTGCTCTTAAAACATAAAGCCATTTGTAAAGCTTTTTCAAATAGTCCAAAATGTTAATCGTTTTCTTACCAAAAAAAAAAAAAGTATCCTGTTTGTATGCTGTAGGTCACCTAATCAGAAGACAGAAGAAATTACATGGGACTTTCCCTGATCCTTTTCCTGCTCCTATTCTGTTGCATTACTGAAGCAAATAAAGCAATTATATTGGTTGTATTTTACCCAATAGAAGAATTCTCAAAACACGTACCACTGATGTAGCCAGTCACTGTACCATTCTCATCTTCACTTTTTGCTGCAATTGTAAGCTTGGCCAGCGCATGCTGCTCTTGGGCTATTTCCAACTGAGAAAGGACTCTCAGGGAGCTGCTGCAAGTTGTCAGAATTTGAAGCACCACCTGTGCTCTTTTAAATGTGTATGCACATAATTTGACCCAGAATCAGAAAATTAAAACTAGATACCTAATGCACACAATTTCTCAGAAAAGAGAGGAAACAACACATAACTTGTCCTGTGTGAGTTCAATGAATAACAAGTATTTAGCACGGTAGAAGCCATACCAGAGCATACTGTAGATTAGTGTTTTTATGAGCAAGCAGCTGAGAACAATGATCAAACTCATGACAAATGATCTGTATGAACAATTTACTACTAGGGCAGAAAAAAAGGGAAAAAAGGGAAGATTTCATTTGCTGCAGGAATCTATTGCAGTGAATAGTTTGTCTAGCTCAGCTGTTGATTTCTTCATATTGTTTTATTCTGCTTCCCTGTCAAGCAAATATTACCATTTTATTTTAATATTCACTTTTTGCTCCTAATGACTAACATCAGTGACTCCTGAGACAAGGTCTTCCAGCCAGTAATTACCTGGAATCCACCAGAAGTCATAGCTGCCTCATGTTTGACTAGACAGCAACTGGATTGACAAATATGTGAAATCAGTAACACAGAACAATTAATTGATTCTCTTCTTACATGGCATTTCTGTTGCGAACCTGTAGCATGAGCAAAAGGAACTGAAAATCATATACTATCTCTGTAGTAACCAAACAGCATACCAATATGAACTTTGGTTATTGTATGTGCATGAAATAGAGAGGAACAGCTGCTAGATCCAATTGAACTTACTGATACAGATTCACCTAGATTAAGATTCATTTTACTTTATGGTCAGACTTGAAACCCAGTGATAATACATACTGTAAGTTGCTTTATGTAAGAATTAATGCTAATTTATATAGGGATTCTAAACTGGATGATAATAAAACTTTGGAAAGATTCATTTGGAGACAAAATCAACCCTGCTATGGCCCTGATTCTTCTTTAACTGTCAACAAAAGGAGGTATGCAATACCCTTACTCTGAACTGCCAAAGTATAAAACATTTTATCTGAAAGGATCTGTCAGGATGATGTGACACTTATAGCCCCACAGATTGTCACATAGTATATTAAACTCATGTTAAAAAATTTCTGAAGTAGCCAAGTGTGAACTGATTGCTAATCATAAAATAAACTTCTCTTTACTTCATAAGTAATAAAACAAAAACATGCCATAGAATCACACAGATGAACATGAAAAAAGTAGACTAATATCTACTATTTCCACAGCTGCTGTACAGTATGAATACAGTGGCAATTTAAGCTGATTAGACAAGTATTCTTACAGGCAACACCTTGCATTTGCTTTATAAACCTTTGTGATTTCCTTTACATAAAGGTTGCACAGGATGCAATTATTTTGCCTTCAACTTATTTACTTAATGCAAGTGACAAGTTCCAGCAGATAGAGCGCATATCAGTGTCAGTTACTTTGTTTAAAGTAGTGGAAATGCTGTCCTCAGTTCTCAAGATTATTGCTTCAACAATTCATCTTGATGTGAACTGCAGTAGTGATTTTCTTATGTTTTATTCTAACAAGAAGTAACAGCAATGGCACTCATATAATATTAATTCTTACTGACTATGAGCTGGATCCTTCTTCCAGAAGTGGTAGTGAGGATGGGATTTCTGTGAACATTTTCCTGGTTAAATCACCAGTAAATAGTCCCCAGACAGTTTCAGTTTGGCCTTTTATTGTGTTATCTTACTTAATAGTATCCGATAGCATGGCAAATGCTTTATAGAAATAAAAGTATGAAAGACTCTACTGTCTAACTTCTGATGCAATTAAATTGTGGACTAAATGAAGAGGAACTGGATTATGCATTAACTTCAAATCTTACTCAGCCATAAACTGGAGTAAGAACCACTCTGCATATACTCAGGCAAATTGGGATTGTGAAGAGTGAAACAGAAGATCAAAGGAAGTGCTCAGAATAACTGATTCCACTACGAATAAGTTGCCTAGATTTAGTCCATCATCTTGAGAGCCAGTGTAGACGGCTGGATAGTAATATCTGAGGAAGGATATAATTCCTTGGTGGAAGCATTATTTTGTATTTGCTACTGCTTTTCACCAAGAAAAAATGTAAGGGAATTGCACCCTCAGTTCCACGTTTTCCCTGTCTGTTTGTTTGCTTGCCTTTTTTTTTTTTTTTTTTTTTTTTTTAAGGGACTTGTGCTTGCCTTTTTTTTTTTTTTTTTTTTTTTTTGTAAGGAACTGTGCTGCTGTGTCTTTCTACTTAGACATATGTAGTGTAATGGCTTGCCATAATCTTGGGTAGCATAATTTTGGCTTGTGAGGGTCTGTTAGATAAGACAAGTTCAAAGAAAAATCAATGCTGATGTATTTTATGCCATAAGATTAAATTGCTAGATGATTTCTTGCCACTTATGTGTAGTTTAGGACAGGAAGAGGAAGTGGGGCTCTGAAGTTGTATTATAATGACTTTAAAATACATATGCTTGTAACGAGGCTTCCATATATAAAAATATGTTCTGGAGGACATGGATATGTTACAAGGACATGGATACAAGGGATATGAAATAAATAAGTACATGTTCAGGTAATGCTAGTAATACCTTGCATTTATATATTTTTCCTTTATCAACAGCTGTTCACATCTTTCAAGAGTTCAACATCATTATTCCATTTACCAGCTGCATAAACTAAGAGACACAGAAGGTCCCTCAGCAAGTCAGAGCAGAGCCAACACTAGAATACCTTCCCTGTTGTCTATTCACTAGGTCATGTTAGAATCGCTTAATCTTGTATGACCTAGCTTATTTTTTGATAGTCATTTTTCCACTAACCACCAAAAAAAAAAAAAAAATCTGCTATGAGTTATTACAGTGCTCTTATTTTACATGGCATAGTCAGAGTGTGGAATCCCTTTTAATAACCAGTAATTAACAGATAAAATATGTTAAAATAATTCAATTATATGTCATTCCCAGATAAAAGGTAAGCACCAAATTATAGGTTTTATTGCAAATTACATTGCACATATACCATACTATTGCCTTCTGTAGTAAGACAAGAAAAAAATTTCAAACTAGAGTATCCTTTGTGCTGAAGTGGGTTTCCATACTTCCTGTATGGAGTATAGAACAAACACTGTATCTCCATTCTTAGAGCTCTTTTTTCAGTGATGTAATCTCAAAGGGGAGTAGACTTTCTCAGTCTCATTATTACAGCATGGGTTTGTATCCACTGAAGATGCATTTGCTATGCAGAAAGAAAATGGTCAATGAAGCTGGAAGGAATTACAGTTATACTTATTTAACTTCATTAATGGTGCTCAGATTTCAAACCTAATCTGCAGTTAAGAGCGTCTTAGTATTAAAACCCTCTATACCCACCACTGTTATCAAGAATATTTATGTCCAATTTGAGAAAGAGTTTGGCTGAAATATTTGGATTGAAATATATTTGGATGAAATTCGTTTTCAATAAAATGAAACATAAGCTGAATTTCTTAATAGAAAACCCTTTTGTTTCTCTCCTTTTCTCTTTTGCAGGCATACATTTTCCTTCTGCACTAGAAAACAGATTTTTCATTTTAAGAAATTGAACTATCACTATTCAAGAATCCTCCTTGAACCAATATTTAACTCTTACTGAACACATTTGCTTTACATACATGATGCTGAAAACAAAAAACTGGCTCTTAGTGTCTTTCACTATGATATGCATCATGAGTAAATATATACCCATTCTATATTAAACATTATTTACACTGCCTGTGTCATGCATTTCAATCACTATAAATCTCTGTATACTGCGAAAGGTGTTTTGCTTTGGAACAACACCCAGATACCATTTTCTTTTTACAGCTATATTGTGTGAAAAAGAAATAAATCTAATGCTCTCAATGCTAATCAAAAGTTCATGTACATTGAGTGATTTTATTGTCAGTCAAAATATAGACCTATTAGAAGAAGAACCTAAAAGGAATTTTCAATACATCTGCTTTGTTAACACTGTGAGAAATGTGCTGTATATTTCATTGCCATTCTGGTTCTCTTTTTTCTCTTTCTTTTCAGTTTTAGCTGAAAGGAGTCAGATTTGGGGAGACTGAGCTTTGCTGTTATTGCAAGAGGAGCATGTATTTATTTCTCTAGCTTTTCCAGCTGACCTTAAAAGATCTCAAAGGTACTCTGTCTTTTTCCACCCTGTGGATGGAAAAAAGCATTTCCAAAAGTTTTCTCTGTGTTGTATCTAATTAATACATGCACCCTGCAATTGTCTTCTCAGTGTTCAGTTTATTCTGCTGCATCTTGTGTAAGGAAGCTAAAACCATTCTGAAAGACATAAAAATGATTATTCTTAATTACAAAAATAGTGAAAGATTTTTTATTTCTTCCTTATTTATCCGAGATGCTTTGCTCCCTTGTTTCTTTAGTTATCTACATTTAACACCTATATCAAAGTAATGTGGACAAAGACATATTTGGATTTTGACTCTTTTCACTCTAGTGAAAAGTCTATTGGTAAAAATTATTTTGTATGTCCTTTTGCCTTCCCATTCAACGTCAGTTTATTCTACCTATCAGTTACCACCATAAAAATAATCTTTTGGTATGTATTACTAATCAGAAGTTTATCACCACTACACTAGGAAAGAAGGAAAGAGATTTTCAGGGACACTAACATGATTTGTGTGACAGTCAATGAATTTATGCCCTCAGCACCTTATTCTCTTTGATTATTCAAGATTGAAAAGAAAAGACTAATTCAGTCATTTAGAAAATATTCCCCTTTGAATCATGAATATATTCCTGATACATAACCCGGAAGGGGGAAAATTCTTCAATTTCCACAGCCTTTATGGATGATAAAGGCTCATGAGAAACCATAGTAGTTTTCAGCTGGAAACACTTGCCCTAATCATACTTTACACTTTGCCTTTATCATTCAAGAATCACACTTCACTTCTGTTGTATCTCTGTGCCCTGGTTTCGGAAGTGCTCTTTCTGACTTGACAGGTAATTACAGGGCTATTATTATGGCTACATATTTTTGATTTAGATTACTAGTCCTTGTGGAAGTCTTTCCCAGTTCTTTCAGATCTCTGTGCATTCAGCTGCCTAGTCTGAGAATGGTTCATATGACAAGGCCCATATTTTCCCTTAGTTTCTGGGTTATATTCCTTAGATTGTACGTGACACTTAGAGATTAGATGAATTCAGTATTGCTTTTCCAATTCATTGAAAGTATTCTACCCTGGGGCATGTATTAATAAAGTTAAAAGAAACTCCCAAAACACAGTCATTAATTTCTGGGGAAAATGTTGACTTACCATCAAAGGCTGAGTATAGCTAGAGAGATACAAAAATATTTTGCCCAAAATGTTTTTCGTTTCTGGCTGAAACCTGAATTTTTTCTTTTTCAGCTTTTCACTGACTATTTAATTTTGTTGTTGTTGTTGAAAGAAAACAGATACTTTTGGAGGAAAATCTAATTTAGCAAAAATCCTTTGAAAAGTATTGTCAACATATAATTTCCAGCTAGCCCTATATGCAGCACTAAAGCAAAATAATAAAACCTTAACAACAGGTTCCTAATGGTACACTTCACAGCTTGCAAAGTGACAGATGACTACTATGCATCAAACAACACGTAAGTATATTCAGTGAGTTTTACTTTGCCTAAATAAATTTCCTCCTTACAGCTTTTCTACCTAGAGTTAACATAAACCTGTCATACATGACAGTTCCTGTTATTTATGGCTCCTAGTAAGAAAACCTGCCCACCACTTAAAATACCGTAGCTGACGTTTAGTTCCTCTGAACAGGTAGAGATTGAACAGAGATTTGTTTGTTCCAAAGAGTTGACTGTAGTCCTTACTAACCCATTTGTATTTCATTTTTGTTGGGCTAATGCAATATCATCAGCCATGTCATGAAATAGTATTGGACAGAAGAATCTTGGCATGATGTCTTGCAGTGATGACCCATCAGGCTGGGAAAATCTAAATGACATGCACTGCTGAAAACAGCCCTTACAATTAATGTGTTTTTCAAACAAACTACAGGGAAACTCTTCAACTGATTGGGAAATGATGGGAACAAATTGCAAATCAGATTCCAATCCTGAAAGGAATAATTTGCGGAGGTCACAGGGTGAGTTTGCACTCACAGTGTTTGCACCCACACTTCTCCCTGTGTACAGTAAGAAAACATAACTCCTGTTTAAATAGTTCTATTAATAGCTTGAAAAGCACTCTAGGAGTCAAAAAAAAGGAATTTTAATTTCTGTTTGGTTACTGGAAGAGAGGTGGCAGCTTAGTAGCTCTTTGAAAAGTGTAAAAGCTGCCACGACTTTCTGGGGTCTCAGGAGAAATAGAGCCTCTGTCTCCCACAGCTCCTTCCAGACTGTTCTAGCTCACCAGTGAAACCCAGTGAAATGTTCAGCCAGTCTTTACCTATTTAATTAGCTGTCTGCTTAAAATGGTGTAAATTGCGTAGCTTAAAAATGGTCTGAAGGCAAGAGAGGCAAAATTGGGGCTGCCTGCTGGTATCACAGGTTGTGGGTATTTCCAGCACATGCTTGAACATATGCAAAGTTCACATTGTAGATGTAAAGGGAGCTTCTGCTGATAGTAAAGCTGAAGAAATGGAAGACCTGATACTATACCACTAGCTGATGCTCTACTGGTCATAGCAGTAATTCTGAACAGGCCTGAATTGTAAAAAATAATAATTGCAATGTGGAAAACTCACCTCTTTTGGTGTTTTAATATTAGTATTTCCATATTGCCATGTTTTAGTATTAGTATTTAAGGTTTTTTGGTTTTTTGTTTTTCTGTTTTTACTAGCCCCTGGTCGCCCTTCGAATTAGAATGAACGTTATAAGCAAGGTCTTCAATACACAGCAGTAGCACTCTTAGCCACACACCAAAAGAAAGTGAAAACCACATTTGAGTGGAAGACCTAACGAGCTGTGCAATAAATACGCTTAGTTTGAGTGGAAGGTAGTGCCTATGTATAGGTCTTTTATGTCTGATATAACGAGGTGACTTTTTTTTTATCATTTATATTCATATGCCCAAACTATTCTGATGTTTATATTAAAGTATTTGTTTGTGACCCATGAGTATTGAATTTAAGCCGTCCCCAGAGATTTACGAATTTATTGTTCTATCAGCCCTTTCAGACAAGATAGTATGTCAGCCTGCTCATAAGAGAAATGAACGGAAGTGAAAGACCTAATCCAGTGCACTGATTATGCTGTGTTCATCTTTATTTCACGTTAATAGAGCCCTGCTACTAATGTATATGTTCAGGATGGAATAATGCCAACTTTCATGGATGCTAGTATGTTTCTCAAATAAGATGTATGTTTAAGATCGTTCCCCCTTCTTCTCATTATGCTTTATGAAAAATGACATTGGAGTTTACCTGGATGCTATAAAAAATTTCAACTCTTGTGTGTTTTCAATTCTGTGTAGTTAATTTTTCAACTGAGACATTCATATTACCCCCATTAACATCAAGATCATTGAAGATACCTTTTTCTTCCAAATCATACCCTTGAAGTGTATTTTAGGAAGGCATTTCCATTTGCTACTTTATGTATCCTGGTGATCAGGGGGCTGTTATTTTTTATAAAACAAAAATGCGAAAAAACAACATCAGTCAGTACTGTAATTTCTATCATTTTAGTAAGGACAAAATTAAAGATGGAAACACTGGCAAATCAGATTTCTATTGGAGTGCTCAATGTGACAGCTTCCTAAATACAAAGACCTCAGTACTTATTAGAACATTAATCTACTGTGAAAGTCTCTGAAAATGCAAAATATAGTCATCAAAATGTACCAGAAATGGCAAAATTCAGACATTCTGAAATCAGCAATATTTAAATACATTTTTCAGGAAAATGAGGAGCAAGTTGCTGGAAAAAAAAAAATTACACTCCACAATTTTCTGTAAGTTGAGGTCATGCTGTTTTTTTTAGTTCTTCAGTTGAAGACTGACACCTTGCAGAGGGATAATAAATATAATGGACATATCCTGTTAATTGGTACACCAGTAGGAGGCTGACCTAGATTGCTTCTTTTGGAATAAAATTTCCAGGAGGAGAGAAAGAGACTATATTAAACCAAGCTTTTTCCAATTTACGTTAGTGAAAGAGAAAAGGGAACACTTCATTACCCGTGCTATATGAGTCCACTTTTGACTTGCACTGTCTGAATAGTCTTTCTTAAAAGGCAGTTTGGGGGTTATAAACATACACATTTTCAAACTCAGTGAACTTTAGTGCTCACAGAAGCTTTTCCACACAAGTTTGCCAAGGCAACACCAGCTGTTATTAAAGCCTCCCATGTGTGCACAGACAATTGTGCCTATTTATATTATGTGGTGATTTTCAAATGCAAATAAATGACCAGAAAAGATAAGTCTAAAACAACATGCAACATTACTAGATATAGTGATATCCAGTTGTCAGTGAAAGTCTCCAAAGATGAAAGGTAATTTTATGGACTTACAGTATTTTTGCATAATTTACACAGGGTGTAAGTCCAATCATACAGGACCTATTTATATAAACAACTCCTGCTCATCTAAATTATCCTGTTGGCATTGCGCATGAAAACCCTACTTGTGCAAGTGAATGTTGTATGAATTATACCTACAGCCAGACTATGTTAAAAATCCTATTGTTGCATGGATCTTCCGTGCCAGTCTACTTCCTCATTTACCTTAATCATCTTACCTTTTATACTGTGAAGTCTTCTGTGCAGAAATTTTAACTACCTTTTCAGAACCCAGCTTAATGAAGCCATCTCATATAACAAAAATATGTAACGTATAGCACGAGAGAATGTCATTAAGTAGTTGGAAATACAAACCATTCTGTTAATATGAAGCTTTCTAGAAAAGAAAATCTAAACACTGCATTGCAAACATATAAAAAAGTCCCCAAATTCGCATTACGAATTCGATATTAAAATATACTGTGATCTGAGTACAGAAATTACCATGTACATGAAAAGTATAATGAGGCAAAAAAATGTCTCCTTCTATCTCTTAATTCTTCCTGCCCATTCCTACATGTCCACATGATGAAATAACTCTTGAACTCACATGTTGACGCTTTACATTCAGCCATCGGCATGAGAAGCTTAGTTAATGTTCCAGAGCATTATCTTAAAATAAAATAAAATAAAAAATTATAGTTTGATGAATTGTAATAATAAGGCTGGAAGCTCCCAACAGTCATTAACGTAGAACACAGAGGAATCCTGATTATCCGTGTTAGGCTTTTTATTTTGCACTTCAAATACAGTGAAATCATAATCTTCGTCATTTTCTCATAAAATTGAATATATTTCACTCATAAGTGCATCCTCCTTAACTTAATCTGAAACATCTCAGATTTTATTCACAGCTCATTGAGAACCAAAAAGGCCAGTTATAAGCAAGAATCAAGCTAAGTAATAAAATCCCAACCTATACTGAGAGAACAGGGCTGTATACTCTATTGCAATGATATAAAAACAATTTAATTTAATCACTTTGAATTACTAAGTACTGCCAGAGAAATAGTTAGAAGTGTATATATTAACTGATGCAACACATATTTTGTGGTTTATTCCCTGAACTGCACCAATACAGCATAGTTATTATATTTTTATGCACTACTTTAGTTACTGTTATCGAAAAAGTACTTAAAATAAGGTTTCACAAGAAGATCTTCATTGCAGTTAGAGTGGTATAGCACTTATAAATTCTGCCCATGCTTCTTCAGTTTGTCTTAAATGTAACCCAAATTAAAAAAAAAAAAAACAAAACAATAAACCAACAAATACCATTCATTCTCCGTGACTTTTTAACTTGAAGTATATAAAAAAGATTTTGAAACCAACAATATATCATTTCACACTGATTAAACATTTCAAGGATGTATAAGCAACAGACTTCCAGATTCTGCCAGGAGTTGTTCATGTAGCCATGACCTCCAGATCTGGAAAATTTCTCGAGTAGCTATTACCTATGTGGTTTCCACAGTGGTTGTTGGTAAAGTGCAGTGAATTCTCATGCACTAGGATTATACATTATTTCTTTCACATGAGTGTTAGAGGCTGATGGGAATTCATACCTAATTTCTGGTCATTCTTCTGCTCTGAAAATGCTCTCTCTCTAGGTATGAGACACATACTGGCATGCTGCATATGAACTTATACATGGCTTCATGGTGTTTGTGCAACAGCTTTACCCCTAACCTGTAGGATTTTGCCCTTGATACTGTAATATTACATAGTCATATTTAAAGATGTCTTCTACTCTGATGTCTTCTGGACGTTTAAGGTTTGTGTTTAAAGTAAAGAATGTCCTGGAATTGCTTCCGGTTTGAATGTGAAGAACACATATATGAGTGGTCACAGCTACCAGTGAGGGACTTTCCATCAAATCAGTGGTCATAGGGCAGCAGCAGCGGAGCAGAGACCACACACAGTGACTTATACCAATGTATTTTAAAAATGGTTGTTTTGGTCCTCAGGAGAAAGACATTCCAGACAGAACAATATTCAATAAATTAAATGAATTTGTCTATTACTACTAGACTACTAATAAATTAAGTAGTCTATTATGGACCACTTCTGTCATTAATTCATGTAACAAGCCAAAAGCCTTGTGGTCGTGGGTATCTGACAGCAAGTGACTCTGGAGGAAGCATGTGTCTCTTGAGAAATCAAAGGCCTTTTTAGAGAGAAAAGGCGCAGATTTGGAGGAAAATATATTTTTTTCTTCCATTAATAGTAAGCAACAGGTTTTTTAATAATTGCAATAAAGTAAAAAGGATTTTTACTTTAGTTTAGGTTTCTCTAAAGTTTTGTTTCCTTTATAGGTAAACCTCTTACTTACTAAGTAAAGTATTTTAACAGTTGTAGTTGTCCAGCAAGACACTTTATCTTGAATGAAAAGTGCTTAGCTAGTATGGTATGAAATAACAGTACGTTGACACATTGGGTAGTGAAGCGTTGTCCAGCCAAGTCAGTGTCCAGAAGAGAATAGCCCCTTTGTGGAATAATGGTAAATTAATCCATGAGGAAAAGATGCAATAATAAGCATTTCTCTCTGCCTCTTAAGCTGGCATTTCTGCTCTGCCACATCTTGCGAACTGCCACATACACATATTTAGTTATGAAAAACTCATATGTTTGATTTTTCTTGACATATCCTTAATCCTACTCTATTATCTATCAATAGTGTATGTACGCCAATGCACAAAGCCTAGGAAAAAACCAGGAGGAACTGCAGCTTGATGCCCAGTTGGAAAGTTATGATATCATAGGAATAACTGAAACTTGGTGGGATAACTCAAATGATTGGAGGACAGCGATGGATGGCTATAGGCTGTTTTGTAAAGACAGGCAGGGAAGAAGAAGAGGAGGAGTCACACTCTATGTTAAGGAGAACCTTGAATGTATACATATTGACTATGGCAATTGTGGAAGCCCTATTGAATGCTGGGTCAAGATCAGAGGGGTTGTCTCCAAGGAGGTCTTACAGTAGGCATCTGCTATGAACCTCCACACCAAGACAATATGGCCAACAAAGCCATATTTGGGTCAACAGAACCTGGTTCTTAAGGGTGACTTAAACTACCCAGACATTTTTTGCAAGAACAGTACAGCATCCAACATGTCATCCATCATGTTGCTGAAATGTGTAAAGGACTGCTTCCTCATACAAACCAGGAATAAGGCACTGCTGGACTTGCTACTCATAAACCAAAAAATACTGCTTTGTCATATCTTAGTGACATAACACTTGACTGCAGTGGTTACAATCCTGCTAAGCGCACTAAAGGTCAGTGCTAAGACAAAGCTAGATTTCAGAAGAGCAGACTTCAGCTTACTCAGAGCTCAGCTGGGACGGATTCTGTGGGAAGCTTCCATGGAGGATAAAGGAGCTAGTTAGTGCTGGGAGGTTTCCAAACATGTCCTCCTGGAAGCACAAAACCAGTTCATCCACTCTAAAGGTAAGGTAAGGAGGCAGAGTAAGAGACCTCCTTGGCTTAACTGCAGTCTTGAGTATGCTCAAAATCAATAGGGAAGTGAACCCAGGGTGGAAAAGCAGATGAATACCTGCTGAGAACTATCAGGGTTTGTAGAGACACAGAAAAGCAAAAACTCAGCTCAAATTGAAATTGGCCCCACATGTCAAAAACTACAAGAAAGGGTTCCTCAGGTACGTAAACAAAAAGCAGAAACAGAGGGAAAACATTGGCCCAGTGTTAATGAGGAGGGGTAAATTATTCACCAACAACATCAAAGAGGATGAGGTTACCAAGACTTTCTTCATCTGTTGGGACCCAAGCCTTGGAAACAAAAATCCATGCTGATGCAAACACAGGCCCACTTCCTTCTTCAGTGAAGGAAGAGTTGGTATGTGAACTACTACAGGACCCTGACTCCTACATATCGATGGGCCCTGACAATATCCACTCAAGGCTGATAAAAGAGGTGGCCAATATCATTGCAAGACCACTTTCCCTAATCTTCGAGAGGTCATGGAGATCAGGGGATTTCCAAGAAGACTGGAAGAAGTCATCTGTCACTCCCATTTACAAAAAGGGCTTAAAGGAGGATCCAGGAAAATATAGGCCCGTCAGTCTTACTTCAGGGCCTGGGAAAGTTACAGAATGAATCCTTCTGTGGGCTATCACAAGTCATATAAAGAAGATTGTGAAAAACTAGAATGGATTCACCAAGGGCAAATTGTTCTTGACCAACATGATCACATTCTACAACAAATTACCTTTCTCAATTGATGTGGGGTGAACAGCAGACATTGCCTACCTGGATTTCTCCAAGACTTTTGATATGGGTTTCCATAGCCTTCTTTAGAGAAACTGACATGTTACTACCTAAGCAAGTGGTCTGTACAGTGGATGGGGACTGGTTAACCAGATGCACCCACAGGGTGTTGGTGAATAGCTCCTTTTGCAGCTGGCAATCTGTCAGAAGGGAGTTCCCCAGTAGTCAATATTGGGCCCAACACTGTTCAATATCCTTGTAAGTGGTGTGGAGGATGAGATCAAATGTACCCTGGTGAATTTTCCTGATGATACCAAACTGAGTGGGGAAGTGGACAGTTTGGAAGGGAGAGCTAACCTGCGGGTTGACCTGGATAGGCTGGAAGAATGAGCTGACAAGAACCTTCTGAAGTTCAACAAGGTCATGTGTAGGATCTTGCAGCTGCATAAACACAATCCAGAAGTTCAGCACAGGCTGAGACCTACTTGGTTGGGGACCATCTCTGTGGAAAGGAGCATGGGGGTTCTAGTGGAGAGCAAATTTGATAGGAGTTAATAGTGTGCAGCTGCAGCAAAGAAAGCCAACAAGGTGCTGGGGAACATCAACAAAGGCATCACCAACAGAGGCAAAGATGCCATTATGCCAATGTACTCAGCACTTGTCAGGCCACATCTCGAACACTGTGTTCAGTTTTGTTCCCCACTATACAAAAAAGATGCAGGCAGTCTGGACAGGGTGAGAGAAGGGCTACAAAGATCGTCAAAGGACTGGGAACACTGCTGTATGAGGAAAGGCTGAGAGAACTGGATTTGTTTAGCCTTGATAGGCTGGAAGAATGAGCTGACAAGAACCTTCTGAAGTTCAACAAGGTCATGTGTAGGATCTTGCAGCTGCATAAACACAATCCAGAAGTTCAGCACAGGCTGAGACCTACTTGGTTGGGGACCATCTCTGTGGAAAGGAGCATGGGGGTTCTAGTGGAGAGCAAATTTGATAGGAGTTAATAGTGTGCAGCTGCAGCAAAGAAAGCCAACAAGGTGCTGGGGAACATCAACAAAGGCATCACCAACAGAGGCAAAGATGCCATTATGCCAATGTACTCAGCACTTGTCAGGCCACATCTCGAACACTGTGTTCAGTTTTGTTCCCCACTATACAAAAAAGATGCAGGCAGTCTGGACAGGGTGAGAGAAGGGCTACAAAGATCGTCAAAGGACTGGGAACACTGCTGTATGAGGAAAGGCTGAGAGAACTGGATTTGTTTAGCCTTGAGAAAAGAGGGCTGAGGGGAGACCTCATCACAGTGGTCCAGTGGCTGCAAGGAAGATGAGGAAGCTCTTTTACAAGGAGTAATGGGTACAAGTTAGTCCTGGGGAGATTCTGATTGGACACAAAAAGAAAATTTTTTAAAATGAGAATAATGAGCCATTGGAATGATCTCCCCAGTGAAGTGGTGGATTCCTTAACATTCAACACTTCTAAAGTTTGTCTGGACAGCTTGCTGCTTCATCTTGTCTAGACTGCTTTTGCCAAGAAAAGTTGGCCCGGGTGATCTTTGAGGTGCCTTCCAATCTGGTGTTCTATGATTCTACTAATGTGGCACAGAAGAACAGATTTTCTCTTATTTTTCACCCAAAAGGAGTAATTGTGGGAAAGTCAGTATCTTAAAACTTCGTTTTCCATGGAATTGTATGTACCACTTGTACTCCTGATTGCACTGCGACAGACTGACCTTAAAAAATTAATTGGAACTTTCACAACATCAAGGATTTGCCATCTACTTTAATAGGTATTGTGAGACTCAGAGAAGCCTTCATTAGCCCTTCAGCCCTAATGATTCTGAATTGACTGGTTAATGAGATATAAAGGTAGCAGCCATTCCAAGGAATCAAAGTTACTATAGATGACAAGATCATTTTTTCCCTTCTTCTTCCTAATTTTCATTATTATTCATAAACTAATCTGCCTGTTTGTAACTTTGTCTGGATTTATAGCATGGCTAGTGAGCTAAGCCTTTGCTAATGAATAGGAAAAAGCTGGATATTATGTCCAGACGCTTGATTAAAGACAGTACAGCCACTTCAATCTGAACCAAATTCCTAGTAATAATCCAACTCTTTTTGTGAGGTCACACTGACAATATTCAGCCTAAACCTTGCACAGTTATACTGGTTATTGCCTCTCTTTTCCCCATAAGGAGTACAGAGAGCTGAAAGGTTTGGAATTAGGTTTAAGTTTTCTCCAGAGGAGGATATTGAGGCTATCTTTAAATGCAGTTTTCAATAAAAAGCCTCTCACTTTCCCCCCAGACAAGTACAGCTCCTCAGAAGAAATGTATATGCCCTCAGACATGCATAAAACAAATGTGTCCTCAGAAAAAAAAAAAGAAAAAAAAAGCAAACATGGGAGAGAAACAAAAAGAAAAATCAATGTTGCAACAAGTAAAACCAGTTCCAGATGCTCTCAGGAATTTTTGGGGGCATGCAGAAATGTCATTGTGCTCATTAAACTCCTAGACAGCACTTTCATTTTCACTATGAAAGCTGTGCTGACCTTGCTAGTCCATTAAACTCTAACAAGGGTCTCTGCAGGTTCATGGTTCTAATTATGACTCAGTTTATAGGACCCTAGCAATAAATACAGTTTGACTTGTTCCACTGTGGGATGATCTTTGCTCCTGCAGTTGCCAAATAAACAGCAGGCAGGAGGTGGAAACTCAAATGCCTTTTCTTCTTTCAAAAGTAAGAAACAATTTGAAACACTTCAGCTAACATGCAGCTAAGATTCAGAAGCATACTTTTCCTCTGGGCTTCTGTTAAAGCTTATCCCTTCTTTTGGCTGACATGAAAACTTTATATCAAGTCTGAAAATAATATTAGATAAGGAAATAATGCTATATGAATATGTGCATAGCATAGCCATACACTGTGATAGCATATCATTCTTGCCTAGTAAAGAGACGTGAGGAGGTGGGTGGGTAGATAATGTGTTAATCAAATTATGATTTTAAATGTTTAGGGTCAAATTTTGAGAGTCTGTGTATGTGAAGAAACTAAGAGTAAGACCTGATGCTCTATACTGGTTTGGAAGTAATAAAAAAGAATTTAATGTAAGACTGATAACCATTGTTTTATGCCTATGAAATGAATTCTGAACCTATTCGGAGTTGTTGACTACATTTGCAAACATCATCAGGTAGACTAGTGTAAATGAGGGCATAGCAACTGAGTTGCAAAATTTGTACGCACCACTGGAATCTACAACCAGTCTTATAAAAAAGGATCATTTTCATGCAATATAAAATATTTTGTTTACTTATATAGATATTTTGCACTCATGTAATAAGAAAAAAATGATTCCTCTTATGAAGGTAAAGCTATAAGCAATCCTTTTTAGAAAATGTGACCATGTAATCTCAGAGTGATAGATTTTTTCCTAGAGTGCCCTTGGGACATATTTCAAAGGTATTTAAGCCCTTACAAAATGCTTAATGTGAGTTTCATAAACATTGAAATGTTCAGGAACATTTTCTCTACCTAGTTATGAAGAAAAGCAGAGATATATTTTTTGTGTATATAGGGAATATAATGATTATTAAAATAAATTTACATTAAATGTATTTGTGGCGTGTTCTCAAATGAGCAAAACACTGGTTAATCAGGAAAAAAAGTAATAAATGTAGCATAAATACAATTAAATGATTAAATTTTATGCATTAAAACATGATGAAGAAAAACTATACTAAATCAAGTTCGTAACTTTTATGTTCAGAACATCTGTCATAAATTGTAACATTTCTTCTGTAGTAGATGTGCTTACTTTGAAAGTTACTGCAGAGCTCATCAAGCAAAAATGATCTATATTGTACTGTTTGAGTGCTTGAAGTTATAATTAGAATTTAAATAATTGGATAATATAGTTAGTAGCAACTGTGAATAAAAGGAAGATATAACCCCATTTCTATGATTCTTAGTTGTCAGGAAATATGTGTTAATGCACTAATTCCCATGCAGAAAGTTTGGACAAAGCCTTATGTAGCTCTGGAACAATTTCAATTTGTAAATAGAAATGAATAGCTGTAAGAATACTTAAATACCAAGTGATAACACTGCTCCAGTTTTTTCGTGTATTGCAGTTTTATGTCTAAAATTAATATATAATTAATATGACCCTCATGCTACAAATAAGCCAATATAATGAACTGAATACCAGTAAAGTTCTCTGTTCAGTCCAAGAGTCTGAATAACCTTTTTTATATTTTTTTTACAATAAGTGACAGAAGCATTCCCACAGCACGTTTGCTTCATATCTCTTACAGAGGCATTCAACTAGTGATTTACGCAGACCTTGCATATAAAATTTCTGCACACCCATCACATTTCAAATCTGAAAGGTCTAGAAACTGCAGTATGGTCATGCAGACAAATGATGTATCTTCTTTACAGGTATGTAGATTGCTTGCTTATAAAACTTCTAAGATAGTCAGCCATGCAAGTCATACATGATCTGAAATGATATTCTGAAATTCAATCAATAAAGAAATCTGATAAATTTAGGAGAAAAAAAAAAGTGAAGAACTAGAACTGTAACAATATGAACAACATTCTCCCCCCACCCCACACATGTTAAATGTTTACACGAAGTTCATTTACAGTTAAGGAAAAATAGTAGCATAGGAAGCAAAATTGCGTGAGTGCTCTTTTTAATATTAAAAAAAAAAAAAGCAGAATACGCTATATCATGGATAAATTACCATGAGATGAGCATAGTGGAATGGAATGGAATAACAGAAAGATAAGACTGGTATTTACAGAGTATTGTTAGGGTTTTGTCATTTTGTCATTATGAAAGATGAATGACTTCCCTAACTATTTTTGTGAATCTGTTTTAAGTTAAAAAAAAAATCCTGTTATGTTCAGTATTTTTTACTCTAATTTTTCTAAACATTACCATGATTTGATGTTATGTTTACATGCTTTGAAGTTTGTTACATTTTTGATGTTTCTGCCTTTTGGTGTTTCCAGCAGAAGTATGAGAAACTATGTTTTACAATAAAAATATCAACCTAACTCAAATGCACAAATATCTTACTGTAAAAACCATGTAGTAAATAAAATGAATCCAAACTCACAAGTAGAAGTTTTCAAAATTTAAAATCCAAAACACTCAAATATATTCATGCAAGACCAATAGGATCTACAAATACACTGTGATACCTTTTGGAAGCAATAAATACTTGCTTCAGTAGAATGAATTCAGAGGTTAAAAGCATCACTTTTTGTACACTAGATGTGTCTGACCTCTTCAGATTAAATCTATTACATTTTATGACCATTTTTGCTACTGAATCTAAGCCAGTAGTCACTATAGGCCTAGGTATGAATGAAACTAAAGAAAAATAGTAGTTGGAACCGGTAGGAAAGTTAACCAATCTGTGACTGCTACCTCCATTCTGTTCATACTGTCCCTTTGCTTCACTGATATATTGGTGTCGTGGTTTAAGCCCAGCTGGTGACTCGGAACCACACAGCTGCTCACAGCTGCTCCCTGCCTTCTTCCCTCCTGCTCCTGGTGGAAGAGGGGGAGAATTGAAAGAATGTAAATCCCATGGGTTGAGATAAAAACAGTCCAGTAACTAAGGTACAATACGAAACTACTACTGCTACCACCAATAATAATAATCATAAGGGAAATAACAAGGGGAGAGAATATAAAACTAAAAAGGGAAGGTAAAAAAACCCTCAAACCAGTAAACCCAAGAGATTCACAATACAATTGCTCACCACCCGCTAACTAATACCCAGCCTGACCTAAGCAGCGGTCTGGGCCTTCTGGGTGACTCCCACCAGTTTATATACTGGGCATGACGTGCTGTGGTATGGAATACCCCTCTGGCCAGTTTGGGTCAGGTGTCCTGTCTCTGCTTCCTCCTGGCTTCCTGTGCCCCTCCTCACTGGCAGAGCATGAGAGTGAAAAGTCCTTGATCAAGGTAAGCATTACTGAGCAACAACTAAAACACTGGTGTGTTGTCAGCATTGTTCTCAGACTAAAGCCAAGACACAGCACTGCACCAGCTACTGAGAAGGAGAAAAATAACTGTTACAACTAAACCCAGGACAATTGGTTTGAATATAAGATGCTAAACTTGTTTTTTTCTTGTATTTTTAAATCATACAACTAGAAAAGAGCATTCTCTTCAGTACAAAATGTTGGCAGATGTAATGGCAAAAGAAGAGTGCTACTAAAGATCAATAATCACTATGGTAAACAGAACCTAAATGCATCACTTTCATACCCCAAGGCTCAAGGAGGCATATACTATGTGACCTCATGATTTATAAGTTTCCTAGTTGTGACGTTCCCTATAGGACACTGGCAAATGTTTTATTCTTACTCAGGTCTTTTAAATACTCAGAAATTGCTGTTTCTAATGAGCTGCATTGTGTAAGGGATCATATTGCACATGTGACTATTTAGGGAGATCATGAGCATGTTGTCATGCGAAAGGATTGGGAAAGTGATCAATCATTGCCAGGCTATTTTTTGCATTGTTAGTTATGAATCTGTTCCAGTTTGTTGGATTTTTTCTGCATGTGTATTTTTCATCTTGAAAGACACAAACAATTACAGCATTCAAATAAGTTGATGATAAACAATTACTAAGTTTCAAGTCAAACACATAGCTTCACATCCAAGCACTCTGTCTGAACAGGACCAGAAAGGAGACAATCAGGCTGAAGCAAGTGAACTACTGTTACAAAACCTCAAAATATTATCACTGAATGTATTAAAGGCACCATATATAGACAATTGAATGGACTTCAAAAAGCAGCAACAACCTTTAGGAACACCTTTCAAGATGAGTCCAAAACCAAGCTGTGGAACAAATTATAAGGTGAGAGTCCTCTCTGAGTTGTTGTTTAAGCTCATTTTATAGAAGCAACAGGGTCCATTAACCTTCCTGCTAGAGCTGTCTGTCATTGAAAGTGAGTTTTGATGTGGCTTAGCTTTGTAAGCTTGGCTCAGGCTGCTGAGGAAATTGTCAAGCTGTGAGGAAGTTCATAGAGTAGGGGCACTTATGATAAAACAGGTAACATTGCAGGCAGAGCTAAGATTCCTCAGGTAGAGCTAGTTAGCAGTCCAAGGATTCAAGAGGGAAAGCACTCCTGTCAGATGATATAAAATCCTAGGGTAAAAAAGCAAACACAGAATTGGAGGATGACAACTTAGCAACACTATTTCAAAGTGCAAGGATGTTGCTGTCCTCCCCCTACCTGACTGATGTCTGCCTGGTTAGCAAATGCTCATCAGCGGGGCTCTTAGTAGGCATATTAGTGCTTAGTGTTGTTTTTCTCTACTCCTAGTTATCTGCTAGATGTTTTAGCCAATAGGGAATTGCTTCGTACTTCTAAGTTGTGTTTAAACTGCTGGCAGTGTCACTTAAGAACTTCTCATATACATCAAAAGACCTGGGAAGAGAGGGTTACAGATGATGGTAAATGTGGGCAACAAAATTCCTTTGGCCTGGAATAAAGGCATCTTGCCTTCTTCATCTTGGAAACTAGAAGTATGAAAGCAGAATCACTGAAGCTGAGTAATTCTGTATTTTGAAAGGAAAATGTGCAACCTGTTATGGCTCTTGTGGTTACAGTACATGCCAGAGTGGTGCTTTACCAATGCCTCCATCCATGATTGTTAAAACTAAACAAAGAAACTCAACAAAGTTTATGCCAAAGCAGCGCTATTATTTTCCTGGAGTTAACAGGCTGTATTTACTCTATTATCATCTTCATCTGCTTTTGCTACACATACAGTGTATTTTCATGGCTAAGAAATACGGAAATAAGTTTTCTAAGTTTGGTAATAGGGATTCTTGCTCCACAACCTGGCAGAGTTGGATGATTCCCTTGATTCCTTTTTCTGCTTATTCTTATTCTCATTCTCAGATCATTAAAAAAGATGTTAAAGAAAAGTTTTCATTTTATACACATTCTCCAGTCTGCTGAAATAGCAAACATCAACACTCATTCCTGGTGCTTCAAAATATTTTTGGCCTGTTTTATATGATTGACATTGCATTTCATATTTCTCCCACGTTTTGTTTCCTTCTTTTCAGGTCATTAATAAACTTTAAACATTAATTACAATGATTAAAATATACCGTGATATTCCCATTACAATTATTAGTATGCTTTTCTATACAATTCAAAACTGAATGAATTTCTGAACTGTTTTTATTCTTTCCTAAGTTAGACAGATTTAAAATCTAAATCAAGAAACTTAATCAAATGTGATCACTTACTTTTAATAATCAGCTAACTCATGGCTTTATAAATCCTAAGTTTTACAGTTCACACCTCTGACTCTTGCTGAAAGTTTTAGAAAACTGTCTGTGGTATCTGTCTCTGTATATTTAAAGAAAGAATTATTTTACACATATTTTCAGTTGTCCTGTGCATGGAGAGATGAACATGTACTGAACAGGGCTGAACCTGTGTAAATCAGCTCAGTAAATTAGGAGTAAGGTGCATTAATAATGCACTGTTCAAATTTATTTCACTAAGTTAAAAAACAGGAAACCTTTGGAAAAGCACAAAACATGAGGTTGAAAGAAAAAGTTCGTTATGTTTTCAGTGTCATTTAGGAACATGTTCACATGACACAGTTACAATTATTTCATATGTATGCATCCTAACATGAATGCAAGAAAACTGGAATGAAGTCCTATTTCAGAGCTGTTAAGAGCTTAAATGGAGCTACCCTAGCTCCTCATGTATGAGCACGTCTGGTCTAATTTATGGTGATGTAGTGCATTAAAGCTTTTTCTATACAACACACAATAGTAATTACAAAGTAATTTATTTTTGAGAGTCCTTCATTCACACTTCATGTTTACACAAACAGGCGAAATCATTGCAGTGGGTTGACCCTGCCCAGCAGCTAAGGCCCCATCAAGATTCTTGACCACTCCCCACAGTAGAATGGAGGAGAGAATCAGAAGAACAAAAGTGAGAGAAAATCATGGATTGAGATATGGTGAAGCAAACCTGTTTGTGCAAGCAAAGGCAAATAATGAATTAATTTCCTACTCCATATTGGCAGGCAGGTGTTTAACCATTTCTAGGAAATCAGGGCCTCAGCACATACATTAGTTGTTTGGGAAGACAAACCCCATAACCAAGAATGTCCCCCCATTCCTCCTTCTTTCTCTGAGCTTTTATTACAGAGTGAGACATCAAATGATACAGAACAGCATTTTGGTCAGTTCTGGTCAGCTGTCCTAGCTATGTCCCTTCCAGCCTAGTCACTGAGGAGGCAGCTGGAGAAACAGTGAAGACCTTGATGCAGTGCAAGCACTGTTCAGCAAGAGCTAAAACATTGGTTTGTTACCAACACTGCTCTGGTCACCAATCTAAATGAAGTATCATATTGGCTGCTATGAAGTATATTAAATCCATTCCAGCAAGACCCAGTACTATCATATAAAATACTAAAATTCAAAATCAATTATTCAAGGATGAGTAAACATCAAACTCAAGCCAATTACATAGCCTTAATGCTTCCTTTTATATTTATTCTGTTAATACATGATATATACAAGTGAAAAACAAATGCCATCATCTACCTGGACTTCTGCAAGGCATTTGACATACTGTGTGACATCCTTGATTCTAAACTGGATGGATGGACCACCCGGTGGAGAAAGAATTGGCTGGATGGCCACATTCAGAGAGTTGCAGTCAACAGTTCAGTGTCCAAGTGGACATCAGTGACAAGTCCTCAGGGGTTAGTTATTGTGATCAGTGCTGTTCAGCATCTTTGTTGGCGACGTGGATAGTGGGATTGATATACCCTCAGCAAGTTTGCCAATGACACTAAGCTGTGTGGGGTGGTCGACACACTAGAGTGAAGGGATGGGATCCCAAGCTACCTGGACAGGCTGGAGAGGTGGGCCAATGTTAACCTCATGAAGTTCAACAAGGCCAGGTGCAAGGTCCTGCACCTGAGCTTGGGCAGTCCCAGGCACAAATACAGCTTGGTTAGAAACTGGTTGGAAAGCAGCCCTGAGGAGAAGGACTTGAGTGTGTTGGTTGACAAAAAACTCAACATGACCCGACCATGTGCACCTGCAGCCCAGAAATCCCCTGTATGCTGGGCTGCATTAAGAGGAGTGTGGCCAGTTGAACCCAGGACACCAGCAGGTTGAGGAAGGTGATTCTGCCTCTCTACTCAGCACTCATGAGACCTCCCCTGCAATTCTGCATTCAGCTCTGTGGCCCCCAACACAAGAGGAACATGAACCTGATCAACTGAGTCCAGAGGAGGTCATGATGATGCTGTGAGGGCTGGAGCACCTCTCCTATAAAGAAGACAGGCTGAGACAGTTGGGCTTTATCAGCCTGGAGAAGAGAAAGCTCCAGGGAGATCTTAGAGCAGCTGCCAGTGCCTAAAGTGGCTGAGAAGAAACCTGGAGAGGGACTTTTTACAAGGGCATGTAGTGACAGGACAAGGGGGAATGGCTTTAACCTGACAGAGGGGAGATTGAGACTAGATATTAGGAAGAAATTCTTCGCTGTAAGGGTGGTGAGGCACTGGAACAGGCTGCCCGGAGAAACTATGGCTGTCCCATCCCTGGCAGTATTCAAGGCCAGGTTGGACGGGGCTTGGAGCAACCTGCTCTAGTGGAAGATGTCCCAGACAATGGTAAGCGGTTGGAACTAGATGGTCTGTAAGGTTCCTCCCAACCGAAACCATTCTATGATTCTATGATCTCAAATATTGTATTCATTATTATATGTGTAATGTAGTTTTATTCCATAGAAGTCCTGTTACTTCAGTATAATTAGATCTTTAACACTGATAGAATATAAGAATCTGATCCTATTTTATATAATGACATACCTTGCTATACTTCCTGTCTCAGAATTATTTTCATATTGTGCATCTTCAACTGATTTATATGGCACTTTATTAAATACTAAATTGTCTTTAGGCTCATATCACTCTGGGTATGTTGTCAAGGAGGACCACAAAGTAAACTGCTGCTTTGCTTGATACTTATCAGCTAAGTAATGCCAAAAGAAAGTTCAACTTTCTTTCTGTTTTTAATACAGCTGCATTCTGTGTTCCCATTTGCTTCACATCGTGCAGCTAATAGAGCTTCTCCTCTTCTGAATGTTTCTATCTTAAATTTAAATGGGATTAATGCTGTGAAAAGTTCTTTTTAAATGATTAGGTTAATAATCTGGAAATTATGGCTACCCAAATAAAGCACTATAGCTAGCACTGGGCTTCATATTTATTGCAATTCAGTGGAAATAGTGTGTGTGTCTATGTGTATGTGTGTGCCTGCATGTAGTTACCAGTTTCCCAGGTCATAGTTCCAGGACACCCTGATTGTAGCCATGACTATGATTTATCTGTTTTTGTTTTAGCTGTGGAGACTTAGCAAATAGTGAACATGTTCTTGATTGCAGCAACAGCTGTAGCTATTTCCAGGGGTCATATCACAAGCTAGGTGCCTGGCATAAATCTTCAATTAATTAAAACCTGAGTTATAGCTGAGTGGACATCTCCCACTTTTGTTAATTTCCCATCCATTTGAGCTGCTGGCTTTTCTTTTAACCATACATATAAAAGAAAAAAAAAATAAAAAAAATTAACGGGTCATTTTTCTGGAAGGTTCTATCTTCCGTATTTTATCTTTGTGTTTGCTTATACTGTGGTCAATTTTCCTCTTGAGAAACCTTGCTTTGTTGAGAAGATAGTGTGTGATTCATTATAAGGGACATGCTTCTCTATACTGGATATACCTAAAATTAACCACACACCTACATGCAAAATTGCCCCATTATCTTTCATTTTGAACTCTCCTATTAATTCCTTTTTAGCATTTAAATTGAAAATTACGTGAGAAGTACAGCCACCTTTCCTAAGTAAGTAGGAGTATATATTTAGTATATGGATGTAGTCAGGGTTTAAATGAGACTGGAGATGTTCCAAAAGTAGGATTTACAGGTAGTAATGAAGTACCTGTGGATATCATGTATGTCCCTTTCCTTGCACTCCAGTTCTGCATATGCGTACATAATCCATCACTATGATCACAGCCACATATACGATCTTTTCACACACCTGTTCTTCAGTAAATGTAATAATACTTTCTCTCTTATTAAATCCCTTTCAGCTATCAAAGCAAAACAATCAAGTGCTCTAAGAACTACCATGAGTTTAAAGACAGTCAAGACCTCAAAGCTTTATACCAATGTGTAATTCCTCATAACCTATGTAACCTCATGAAACCCTTGGGGTGGTTTGAAAAGTTTTTCTCCTTTATAAGCACCCATTAAAGCACCAAGTTGGGTGTCTGGACTTGACTTTCCCAGAAAAGACAGGAGGCATAGATCCAAGTGTGGTGTTGTCATGATTCCACTGGCTCCACTGGAGTTACATCAACAGCAAACTTAGCTCAGTGTCACTGTGGCTTTATGTGCTTGTTATTTTAATTATTACACTGCAAATTCCAGAAGCATTTCATTAAGAATTCACTTTTTCAGGACTGATAATATCCAGTTTGATGACACGTTAGATTTTGGAAGGGGCAGATAGAGCAGCTGCACTCAGAACTAGCAATTGGGAGATAAAACTTCAACTCATACTGAAGGGACTTACTTTTATATGTAAACGTCCTCAAATCACTCCCTTACCAATGTTGCCAATGTAAGTTAATCACCACTTCAGCTATGTTTACCCTGCTGAAGAAGCAGAAGGTAGAACTAAGCAACGGAGGGACTGGTAGTATGAGAGAGTCTTTCAGCTCTAAGGGTAACTAGCTAAGTTTGTTTGATGCTGATGGTGTCAGTGTCATAACAGTCTAAATAGGTGATTGTAGTCTAAAAGAAATGATGAGATGGTTTGAGCCTGGATGTATTTTAGTAAAAATTATACCTATTAACTAACACAGTTAAGACAAGGGTTACCATCCCGAGGGACCTTGACAAGCTTGAGAGGTGGGCCAATGCCAACCTCATGAAGTTTAACAAGCAAGGTCCTACACCTGGGTAAGGGCAATCTCAGGCACAGATAGAGGTTGGGTGGAGAAGTGATTCAGAGCAGCCCTGTGGAGAAGGACTTGGGGGTGTTGGTCAATGAGAAACTTAGTACGAGCCACCCGCAGTGTGCACTGACACCCCAGAAACCAACCATATCCTGGGCTGCATCAAAAGAATTATGACCAGCCGGGCCCTCAGGTGGTGTGAGAAACTACAGATTCTGTAATAAATATCACGCAGAGTGTTGCGGTCAAAGGCTCAATGTCCAGCTGGAGACGGATAACGAGCGGTGTCCCTCAGGAGTCAGTGTTGGGACGGATCCTGTTCAGCATCTTTGTCGGTGACATAGACAGTGGGATCGAGTGCACCCTCAGCAAGTTTGCCAAGGACACGAAGCTGTGTAGTTTGGTTGATACGCTGGATGGAAGAGATGCCATCCAGAGGGACCCTGACACGCTTGTCAGGTGGGCTGATGCCGACCTTATGAAGTTTCACAATGCAAAGTGCAAGGTCCTGCACCTGGGCTGGGGCAATCCAAGGCACAGCTAGAGGTTGGGTGGAGAAGTGATTCAGAGCAGCCCTGTGGAGAAGGACTTGGGGGTGTTGGTCAATGAGAAACTTAGTACGAGCCACCCGCAGTGTGCACTGACACCCCAGAAACCAACCATATCCTGGGCTGCATCAAAAGAATTATGACCAGCAGGTCAAAGGAGGTGATCCTGCCTCTTTCTTCTGCTTTTCTGAGACCCCAACAGGTTGCTGGAACAGGTTGCCCAAAGAAGTGGTAAATGCTCCATCCCTGGCAGGGTTCAAGGCCAGGTTGGACAGAGCCTTGGGTGACATGTTCTAGAGTGAGGCGTCCCCGCCCCCGGGGGTGTGGCATCCCTGCCCATGGCAGGGCGGGTGGAACTAGGGGGTCTTGAAGTACTTTCCAACCCAAACCATTCTATGATTTCTAATATACAGAAAATCTTTACCATTTAATACTGAAGTTTTGCCGAGTCCCAAGTGACACAATATTTAATCTCTTTCTTAGCTATGAACAAAAAAGCTATAACAGTAATAAGACAACCCTCTGGCTACAATTAAGCACAAACTTAAGTGTATTTCTGGACTGGGAGCAGATTGAAATGCACAATTTTTTAAATTTCACAGTTTGTTTCCATATGGTACAGGTTCTGGGGTGCTATCATTAGTAGCAATAGAAGCTGTTCCTGGCCTTATGCTAATGAGTGTGCATGTGCATATCAAATCTAATACCATAAGGATCTGGAGCCTGTAATTTAGGACTGATCTTTTGCAGGATTTTAGAGTTTAGAAAAGTTCTAAAGAAGATTACTAACATTTCAACTTTTTTTTTCTTTTCGTTTTAGCATGTTAGCCGAAATAATGAGTGTCTTTATTAATTAAGTGAATATTAATGAGTATTAGTGTGAAACTGGTATGTTAGTCCTGATGCTTACTATGACATAACTCCATCCCAGCCAGACCCAGTGCAATAGCACTTGTAGTGATGTTAATGTGGAGTTTCCTTAGAGAATATGTGTATTCCTGAAAGCAAGCATTTATCTGCACCCTGGGACATCCTAAGCAAAATGTTGTGAGAAGCATCCGCTGTTTAAGAATCTCAGTCTCAGGCATCTTTAAGGAAGCTTTAATTTATTTATTAACAATGATTATCATTTTTTTAAAAAATTGAGACTTTGTAAAGCCAAACATCTTTTAGAAACATTTTAAGCTGAAACCAAATTATTACTGAAATTAAACAACATAGTTATTCGTGCATAACAACATCAGATATTAACTATTAAGCTACCTGTTATTCTCTGTGCATCTATACAGTTTTCATTAATTATTTTCTTTTTTTTTCGGTTGTCCAGCCTCAGGTAATTATTTTTTACCAGTTAACACAGTGTACATCAATTATGAAAAAGTTTAAGATGAAAGGTCTTAGTAAATATCACTTAAGGTCCAACCTTACCAGATATGAATCTTCTAGGTAGGGGCTGGAGGTGGCTAAGCAAAACAAAACCCAGTAACAGTAATGATAATGATAACCTTAAAACATCTGATAGCAGCAAGCCAAACGAACCAGCCAAATAAAATAACCACAATCTGCTAAGTAAAATATCTCAGTCTCCAAATGCAGTGATAGACAACCAACCTGTTAATTAAATAATTTACCCATAATGATATGACTGGACTGCAGAAACAGAAAAAGTAAAGGAATTGAAAAAATTGAAGATATATTGCCACATATTTTTTGTTGTGAACCCTTGCTAAAAGTGTTATACAACTACTTCATGTTTAGAAAAGTAATATTAACAGATGCTGGGGTTTTTGTGAAATAAATGATTTAACACTACTTTTTCTTCTGTGGAAAAAGTAAAGCAAATGAACTTAATGTGTGCAGGCTTAAACCTAAATCTTCACAAAATTTTCCCATGCTGTTCTTTTCTTTAAGTCTTCTGTGTAAAAATAAAAAAAATAAGTTTTTCTCTTTTGGGTTTTTGTTTTCTCATTGACTTGTTTGATACAGCCAAATGTTTCTCATTTTAGATCCCATTGAATGAAGGAAATGTAATATATTTCAATTACAGTTGGGCTAATCTCTCTGCCAAATTTACTGGTCTGTGTAAAGCTCTGATGAGAGCACTGAATGAAATTGATAAAATTAGACATCTTTGGCTGAGTTGCTCACATCAGAATTATAAGTTTAGATGACAAAACTAATTTAAAGAATGGACTTCGCTGATTCCTACTTTATAGCAATATAAATGCCACCGAGAGTCAGATGGATGACAGCATTACGAAAACAGCAAATGGGAAACCAACAGGGTCCATTCCTAAATTAGATTTATAAATTCAGCCATATGACAGCAAGTTATATAGCTGGCACCACATCAGGAAATGGTCTACATTAAGGAAAAAATAAAAAGAAAAGAATAGGAAAAAAAAAAAAGTGATCATGACATTTCTCCCCTGTATTAAATTATCACATGCATTTCACTCCCCATCTTTCAACTTTGTTTCCATAACCAAAGCCTTACAGCTGAAGTGTTGTAAAAGTAGCTGCCTCTGTAGAGGAAAACATGTTCAGGCTTATTATAAGAAAGAGGCTTGACAATGCAATAAATGCATTCACATTTAAACAAAAATAGAGATGCTTTCCTGCTTAAACCAAGTGACAAAACATGTTTTATTAATGTGGTATTAAACAGTGAAATAGTATGAAGAGATGGAACTGTGGACAGGCTGAACTAGTATGAATAAAAGTGTAATAACTCTCTTCTTCCTTGCCAGCTGCATATGTTATTGCAGCAGGAGAGTAACAGAGAGGCCCATTCAGTGGGCTTATCAACATAAATAGCTCCATGATTTCCTTGTGCTTTAATGAGTATGAAGCATTTTCTGAAGATGCCTGTGTCAGGTTTGTTACTATTAATCTAAGCGCCAGTGAAGACACTGTTGACATTTACTGGTTTCTCTTTGTTTTGAAAATTAGTTTAAAAGCCTATGAAAATGAAACACCACTTCTTTCATATTCAGAAATCTGTACAGCCACATTAGGTCAGCGTTCCACCCAGGTTAAAAAGCTGTACTACTGACACTCAGATTGTGTGTCCTGAGCTGAGCATGTCACAGCTGTGGATGTTCTTCTCCCACTGCTGAATTCAGAGTTCTTCCATGCCTCTGAAGAAACACTGCCTTGCACCACATAGGTGTATCCCAGATGTTTCTGTTAATTAAGCAGCTGTCTCTGTGATGTGACAGTCTCTGAAGATAGATAGGTAAAGGAGTAGCTTGTTCATGCAGGTGGTTTGGAGGCCTTCTATGTTGATGGGAAAGATGACCCATCATATCACCTTTTTGGGTGCCTGTGTCTTAAAATTGTAGTATCATTCTGTGTCTGGAAACACAACTTTTCTGTCTCCTTACCAGGAAGCTGGTCACCCCAATGGTTTGGCCTCCAGAAGGGTGAAATACAAAGCACCGGTAGTCTTTACTGACCTTTACTGGGACAATGATATGCAATGTTTCCAGAAAACAGAAAATGTATGGCTAGTGAAAAGAGCAAAAATAGGAGAGCCTGCTGTTGAAGAAAACTGTAGCTGAAGAAAGGTAAGATGACAACACAGGTGTTGTTTCTAGATCTAGTTTTTCATAAATGGGAGAAGTCAGAAATTCTAGTTTGTATAATGTGTTGATCTGATTAATGCTTTCTATATGAACTAGATAATCCAGTAGAATGACAAAAAATATCCTTGGTAAATTTCATGGGCAATTGTGACAGAATTAAAATATGGAATGTTCATCATTCCTGGTTTTATTTTTTCTTCTGTAAGTGGCGTTGCTTTTTAGAGCTTTCTGTCCTTGGTGTTCTGGCTAATTTGTCTGTGCCCCATTCCTATATTCATCCTGAGATCAGACTTCTGCTTTTGTACTTTTCTTATTTACTGACAGATATTCAGTTTGGGGAGTCAGAACACTCAGGTTCAGTTTCAGATGCTGTGGGAACTTCAGCTTGGCAAAGAAACCTGAATCTTACACTTGGCAATCGATAAAAGAGCAATTTATTTTGAAACATTTTGGTTTAAAATGTAAATGTCATTGCAATTTTAAGGCATTTCATACATGGAATCTCAAAAGTTCTTCTAACAAAACCTTCACATTTCACTTTAAAATTTTATGTGAAGCCTGTCAGTTCTTTGGGCCTGCATTTTAAATACATAGGTTTCTCTAGGTCTGTTAAAAGGAAACATAAAAAATGAATAGATGCAAATTTTAATAAAACAAAAAAGGAGAAGAAAATCCTTTTAATGTATTACTATTACATAGGAATGTCCAGTTTTAATTTTATGATTTTTTTGTCGGTTATAGTTTTTCTCAGTATGTATACAATAGGGTCAAAGTTTTAAACTGTTTGTGTACAGTATTTTTCTTCAGGGGGCATAGGGGAAAAAAAGAAAAGAAGAAAAAGTAAATAGGTAGAAAGAGCAATTGTGTCACTGAATTGTAAATCAGCACTTTGGCTGAGGATCTGAACCTGATAAATTTTCTGAATGTAAGTACAAACCCCAGGCAAATAATGATTCAGCATTTCAAAAGTTGAGCAGATACGCAGCAACAAAACCAGGATTTTGAAATTGAAACACTTGCCTGGTTTTGATTTATTATTCCTATATAAACACAGAATATAAATGGCTTCCCATTGGTACCATTTTTACCGCAAGGCATGAGCTGTACAATTTGGGAGCATGAAATGTGAAACAAGCTATTTTTATAAAAGATACAATGAACTAACCCCACATTCGATGCAGAATTAGAATACTCTTTTCCTGCTCTGCAGTCGTATAGCTAAAATGAACTTTTTTTTATTCTCCCATATTGTAAAGCAGAACTTATCTCCAACAATTTCAGGCAGGTTAGACTTCTCTTTGAAGGGATAAATCATGACATGTCATGATTTATTTAGTCATCTTAACATTATCCTTGTTTGTTCTATCACACATTTGCCCTATCTCAGACCTGTAGTAAGCTACACAAGCTTGTTCTTAAGACCATAAACTAAAGGAAAGGAGAGCATACCCTTGGACTCATCTCTACTCTGCTTCATACTACTAACCACAGAGGTAAATGACAGTTTTTGAAAACTTCTATGTTAGTGCAGATATAGGTCTGTCCAATGCCTGTTCTAAAATTAGAACCCAAAGTGTTATAATTATGTTCATCCCTTAATATTCCCCAGGAACCTATTCAGTCTTTCCGATCTGCATAGCACCTATAGATGTTGCTTTTGTAGTTCATTGTGCTCAGGCAAGTAGGAAGCATTAGGCAATCAAGAGTTTATGTTTAAAGAACTGTTGGGAATTTTTAATAATATATAAAATCATGAAAATAAAGAGAAGACATCTGAAATGAAACAAATCTTATGGTTACATTTTTGGTTACCCGTATGGTAAAGAAGACGTCATTATGTCTTAGAGACTATGTGTGTGTCTGTTGCATCTGGCTCCAGAAAGAAAAAAAAAAAAAGAGTTCTTAGAGTTCAGTGAAGTCTTCCCAGAGGCTTTATTTTGATATTGGGAAGCAGGAGAGAGGAATGGGGATGCATTGTTGAGTGCTTGGTTCTGGTAACTTTGAGCTCTATCCGGGAATGGCCAGGGGATACTGATGCTTCTGCTGGAGTCATACACTTTATTCAAGTCCATAAGACTCGGCTACTTTTGGCTGGTGTGCAAAAGGGGAGGCAGATGGTGGGGTAGAGTGCACCCTCATCAAGTTTTCTGATGACAGAAAACTGAGAGGAGTGACCAATCCACCAGAAGGTAGTGCTGTTCAGAGGCTGGAGAAATGGACTGACAGGAATCTCATGTAGTTCAACAAGGGGAAGTGCAAATTGCTGCACCTGGGGAGAAAAAACCCCATGCAACAGTACATGCTGGGGGCCATCCAGCTGGAAAGTAGCTTGTCAGAAAAGGACCTGGGAGTCATCCTAGTGGACACTAAGTTGACCATGAGCCAGCAGAGCCATTTTCTTGATCCCATCATAGTTCTTTCTGGTCACACAAATAAATATCCATTAAGTTAAGGAGAGAGAGAGGAAGGGAGAATGATTGATTCCATACTCTTGTTATTAGTGACAGATGGGACCTGTCAGTTTAATGATCTGCTCCAATAAATATTTGTGTAAAATGGAAGAGCTCCAACAGGAGAGATTAAGAAAGACCCATCCTGTTGTTCACACCATTTATCTTAGAGCAGAGTTTCATTAATATGTACACAGCTGCTTTTAGTATGGGTTGTGTTTGCTGTAGGCTTCATAGGTGATCATGCTTGAATATTTGGTCTTGCTGAAGAGGTCAAAGCTTAGACAAAAGAATGTCTAACCAACCAATCTTTTCAGGATTTTAAGAAATGTTACCTGAACAGCTCATTAGACACACAACAATTCTAGGATGTTAAATGTGAATGTAGCATAGACCAGCAGAAATGTAAGTCTTCCTGGGAACTCTGAACAGTCAGTAGGACTTATATCATGAACTTGCATATTAAAAGATGTAAGCATCTAAATGCTCACCAAATTATGGCTAAAGTGACCTAATAACTAACACAAAAAGTGTGTTGAGGAGGAATTTTCTTGCTGTGTAAGAGTATTTTACTATGAAGTCAGATGGGCAGCAGAACACAGGTCATGGCTGGACAGGAATTAAGTGGGGAAAAGGTATAAATTTACCTTTCAGTTAAAAGTAAGGCAAGTGGATTGGCTGTACACAGTGGTATTGGGCTTAAATATGACAGGGTTCAGTCCTTTCTTGAAGGAACTGTCTCAGAGTGTCTCGGGAGCTGAAGGAAGTCCATGCTTAAAGAAAACAAGCAGCTAAGCAGTGCTGAAGATGCTGGGCCTCAAGTGACATGGTGATATGCAATAGTCTATGTTACTATGATATAAAAAAATACCTGGAGATTTCTAGTTTATCAACAGTTTGATATGCCTGGTATCCTATGCACTGCATAGCATTGTAATCCTATGCATTGAATCTTTTGTTAGTAATTTTATCTGAGTATATGAATCATCTGTTTTTATAACTATTCCCCTTTACTGGGGAATTAATAATACCGTTCAAAGACATACCATACAATTTTGTGATTTCTCTTTCTGCCATTTTTATTATCTCTATTAACCAATAACCCTATTCCTAGACCTGAAAATGCTAATGCAGAAAGAGAGATGTCTTGGCATGACAAGACATTATTAGAGATTGAAGTTTTTATTGCTGCTAAACAAATAGAAGCAAGAATTGAAAATGAGATGAATGCTGTGTCACTCACTGAGCTCAGTGAGCTTGATTGTATTCTCATTTACTGGTTCTCTAAACAGGTATCCATACCAAAAATTAGGTCTTCCTCTCATTTCTACTTACACAAACACAACACAATTAGAACTGAACAGGGAACAATGTCACCTGCATGCACCTAAAAAAGTCTTGGCATTCAAAAGACATAAATCACTTAATATTTTTGCACTATCAGTTATGATGAAGATTTAATTAACTAAATTTTTGTGAGTTTATAAGGAAATAAAAATGAAAGGGCAAGAGTTTGGACAGAAATCCTGAATGATCTGACTACATTAAAAAAAACCCCAACAAATTCTTCTATGCTTTCCTTTCTTTCTCTAGTACTATATGTGGGTACCTCAGTTGGGTTGGAGGAAGCACTGTTGAAATCATAGCTGTTTTTCTGAACTGGCAGCTAAATCAACATACAGCAAATTATCTCCCCATGCTTTGATGAAGGGGTGGTGTCTTACACTTTTCCTGCATTTCCCTAGGTCTCTACCCAAAATTCTCTGCTTATGTCTCTTCATCCCTCCTGCCATCCTTGTCCTTGTCCTTGCCTTTGCCCCTGCCCTTCCTGTTTCTGGAAAAAGTCCTATTGGAGTAACAATAATAAGCCACAAAAACCACTTTTCTGGGATCCCTTGTTTCCTGTTCACTGGCAAAATACCTGACCTGGAGTTGAATGGTGTGTGATGATGAGCAAGCATTATATTAAAGTAAATTTTACAGGCAATAAAAAACTGTAAGCTAAATGGGCTTGAGGAAAACAGAAGTAAGTCTTCAAGACTGTTAATCTAACAGCTTTATAGAAGGCAGGAAGTAAGTGGTGAAATGCAACAACAGTTATTGTGACTGTATTCACAAACTGAGAAGAGTATGAGCCTTGTGAATGCACTCTACCTTCTAAACACATTAGCACTGGATTCTTGTTTGTCGTTACTGCTTAAAATAGAGTGAGGACTTTGTTGGAGACTGAAATCACCTGTATCTCTATAAAACAGACATGGAGAGGGAATTCTTTCCCT
>NW_009932498.1:69570-71336 GCF_000696875.1 Nestor notabilis
TTCAGACGGAAGGGCCGCCTGCAGAAAAATAGACCAATTATCTTGTTCATCTATTTTCATGCCTTTTCTCTCAACAGTGAGAAGGCATCCTGTCAGTGTCAAATGTATTGAGAAATTTTTGAAGTAGATACATATTTGTCCTTTTAATGAGGCAAATATCCTCAGCCTACCCACTTACTATTAATCTGTACTTGCATTAGATCAGTGACCTACAATGTTGGGGATTTTTTTGTTAAAATGAAGCTTCCAATTACTTCTTAGTCTTGAGAAGAACCCAATTTCAAATCCTGTACACACTCCAAGCACATCCCTTTAACTATACTGCTTTTCAAAACATAAAATAAACAAATATTAGTCAGAGAATGAAATTAGTATTAGCCACTTGTTTGGCAGTGTTCTTTTTTTCTTTTTTACCTTTCATTTATTGTTTCTAATACTAATAAGCTCTGGCTTCTAGCATCCCTACTGTATTGTTGAAAACTTGTAACTTAGAAAGCACAGAAAATCACCTAGATTTTGGACTGTGGTATTACATTCACCATGTAATTCATATGAGGGATGATGTATATGTTTTGAAGTTTCTGCTGTCAAACTTAAAAGTGCTAGCAGTTGAAGGACACAGAAGAAGGAGACTGCAATGGGGGCAGCCAGCACATGAATCACTGTCCTGAATACTCTACATAAGAATCATACCAATACGTTGTTAGCATTTTGTACTCTGTGACTTTTCCTGCATTGAGTATGTGCTTTTTGGAGTGTTTGCTAGCTGGTGATTCAGGGAACATAATTTAAGTAAAAACTGTGTCTGAAATAAAGCCTGCCTTGGCTGCCTTGCTCTATGACTGTGTATACAGGTATAATTTAATCAAAAATGCACTTTATTGTCTGAACTCAGTATTTATTCACATATAAAAATCTCTAGTTTGCATACAATTTCCCTTACAAAACTTAAATTAGGTCTTCTAAACTCCCCAGGATACAGCCGTCCAAGTTACAGTTCTGGATTTAAGACTGTGAAAGCTAGTTCATCTATTTTTTTTTTTGTTTCCCATAGGGGACAGAAAACCTCAGTGAATAAAACATGTCTGTAGCTGTCAATACTTAATTTAAGTCCTCTTCAGGTGGTTGAGAAAATCGCAGAGAAAAAAACTGATTCTTGCCTTAAAAGATTTACCTTCGTACTTACTGGAACTGGACACACAAGGCAACATGCAAATACTGTATATTTAACATACTCTAAAATAAGAGATGAAGAAAAAATGTAGTCAAGAAATCCTTAGATTCAATGCTTAAGTGATTTAGGAAACTGCCATATTATGCTATAAATATTACTGTGTTGGGCAAGTTAATGATGGTTCATTGTGCACAATTTCATCACTGTACACTTTACATGGGTGTAGAGCTCAGCCTTAGAAAACCACCTGTCTTACGGACAGGCTTAAAAAACCCATGAAAAGCCTTGGTACATATGTGTTGAAAAAAGTGAAAATCTGAGGGATACATGTCATGGCCTAGTAGTTTTTATTTCAAACAGAGGTTTGAACCATGAATACGAGCCGCAATGCACCTAAATTTCCATAGAACACATGGAAGGTTACATGTATGCAGCTTGACACTCCTGTGTCTTCATGAGTGAATATGAGAGAAATCCGGTGAAAGAAACTCAGAGCTTACTCTATGTTTGGTCTTGTGCTCCCACACACGGTCTGCGTATATTTAAAAATACACATTTTTTATTCATTTCCGAAACAACCTTATAGATGCTT
>NW_009932499.1:0-6056 GCF_000696875.1 Nestor notabilis
AGGACGCGAGTTCGAGCCCCGCCGCGGAGCGGAAAGTGGTCCCGTGTCACTTCAGCACCCAGCAGCCCGCTGATCCGCGCAGCACTGCCCCGGTGCACCTCGGAAGAGGCTTCAGCAGAGATGCTCCTTCTAGAAAGGGCTTAAACAACGTGGTTAGTGGTTAAATTAACGGCAATTAGCCAAGCAGGAAAAACTGGAGCAGCAGCACCTCTGTGAGCCAGCTCATTTGTGTAGGTGCAGTATTCAGGAGGGAGTGAATTGTGGCAAACTCCGGTTTCACACTCAGCAAAAAGATCATCAGGTGATTTCCAAGAGGATATAGAAGGGTAAGAAAGTCTCTCTACTGTCTGTGAGGAGATTCTGGAAGGGAAGAGGGTCTAAAAGCAGCTAAAAAGGGGGCACCTGGAGTTGAACCAGAGACCTCTTAATCTGCAGTCAAATGCTCTACCACTGAGCTGTACCCCCTTAACAATATGCCTTCATGGGAGGAGTTAAAAACTTTATATGGAGACAAGTTTTCTGTCTGCTTAGGGGATTCCTTTACTTGACAACCCCCTCTGCCTCTTCATGTGCCTAACAGAGGCCTTCCTGCATTAAATATGCATTAGATATGATTCATTACCATAAATGTCATTACTGCAGAGAATTAAGAACAGAGAGAAAGACACACACAGACAGGGAGTAGTTACACAGCACACTCCAGTTTCCAACTAGGCAGGGCCTCAGCTCCTTGAGCTCTGGAGCTCAGAACCAACGCTCAGTGCACAGCACATCCTCCCAAGGTCCAGGCAAAGCTCTCACTCTTCTTTCTGGATTGTATTTTGGCAGAAGGGAGGCCAAAGAAGGAGAAAAAGAGGGGGCACCTGGAGTTGAACCAGGGACCTCTTGATCTGCAGTCAAATGCTCTACCACTGAGCTATACCCCCCAGCAACACACTTAGACAGGGTTCCATGGAGAGCCAAGCTCTTGTCTCCATGGTTAGACTTCTCCAACACCCCTTGTGCCTCCTGATGTGCCTAGAAAGGGCCATACAGAGAACTACTACTGAGAATCATGAACAGAGAGAAGTAAATAGACAGAGAGTACTTACACAGTGCACGACAGGGCCTCAGATCCTTGAACAATGGAGCTCAGAAACCAGTGAAGAGCACAAGTCACAAGATCCAAGGAGAGGTCTCCATCTTCTTTGGGATCAGTTTGGGCAAAAAGATGGCTGAAAGGAGGAGAAAAAGAGGGGGCACCTGGAGTTGAACCAGGGACCTCTTGATCTGCAGTCAAATGCTCTACCACTGAGCTATACCCCCTGTGTGAGGGCTCCTACAAGGAGCAGTAAAAAACTTCTATATCCAGTGGTTAGAACATCCTGTCAAATCATAGAAAGGTGTGGGTTGGAAAGGACCTTAAAAACATCTACTTCCAACCCCCTGCCATGGGCAGGGACACATTCCACCAGGACAGCACCCTTGTCTGCATGCTAATGCACAGGCAAAACTGTCTGTAACATCCTGTGCACAGTCTGGAGACAAACACACATGGACAGGGCCCAAGTACACACACAGACTGGATGCCCAGCAGGTTCCTCATCTATCAAAACAACCTTTATGTCTTTGCTTCTGACTCCATTCCCACAGGAAGTGTTCAGCTGAGTGCTCAGTATCTTCAATCTTGGCCTTTGGGGACACCTTCATGCCCAAGGACAAGCACAGCAGAGCAGAACGGGAGGAATGCTCGGTTCTTCCTGAAAAAAGGATAACCCAAAGGGGGCACCTGGAGTTGAACCAGGGACCTCTTGATCTGCAGTCAAATGCTCTACCACTGAGCTATACCCCCTTGGCATCACACCATCAAAATGAGATTTTAAACGTTCATATAGAGACAAGTTTTCTGCCTGCTCAGGGGATTCCTTTACTTCACAGCCCCCTCTGCCTCTTCATGTGCCTTACAGAGGCTCTACAGGCACTTACATATGATTCACTACCATAAATGTCATTACTGCAGAGAATTAAGGACAAAAGTACACAGACAGGGAGTAGTTACTCACTCAATGCGCAACCCCTGCAGTTTCCATAGTCAGGGCTTCAGCTCCTTGAACAATGGAGCTTAGAAACCACTGTTCAGCACAGAGCACATCCTCACGAGGTCCAAGGAAAGCTCTTGGTCTTCTTTCTGTGACTAATTTTGGCAAAAAGAAGGCTAAAGGAGGAGAAAAAAGAGGGGGCACCTGGAGTTGAACCAGGGACCTCTTGATCTGCAGTCAAATGCTCTACCACTGAGCTATACCCCCACTGTGCCCAGCTGCCACCCCACCAACAAAACAGCATTTCAAGGATGTTCTTGCCTCATCTCTGACTTCCCTGTTCCATAGGAATCAAATCCTGATGCAGAAACTGCAAGGCTGAAACCCAAGAGCAGCACAGACATCGAGCCACCACATTCCAGCACAGGAGACTGACACTGCTGCTCTCCTCCATGCCCCAAGTGGCCTTGGCCCAGTCCCTCTCCCAGCTCAGTCTGTTCTCTTTGAGTGGACTCTACCATGACATGGCCTTAGAGTCTTGGACAGGTTTGGGCACAGTTTCCCCACTGCTGAGCTCCAGCTGTAACATGCAAAAGAACACACAGGAGAGGAAGCTGAGGGTATGAGGCTTCCAGTGAATGAACACCCCAGAATCCTAAGGAAAAAGTGATTCTTGAGGGGGCACCTGGAGTTGAACCAGGGACCTCTTGATCTGCAGTCAAATGCTCTACCACTGAGCTATACCCCCTTTGCAATACACCTTCAAAATGAGATTTTAAATGTTCATATAGAGACAAGTTTTCTGTCTGTTTAGGGGATTCCTTTACTTCACAGCCCCCTCTGCCTCTTCATGTGCCTGACAGGCTCTACAGGCACTTACATATGATTCATTACCATAAATGTCATTACTGCAGAGAATTAAGAACAGAGAGAAAGACACACACAGACAGGGAGTAGTTACACAGCACACTCCAGTTTCCAGAGTCAGGGCCTCAGCTCCTTGAGCTCTGGAGCTCAGAACCAACGCTCAGTGCACAGCACATCCTCCCAAGGTCCAGGCAAAGCTCTCACTCTTCTTTCTGGATTGTATTTTGGCAGAAGGGAGGCCAAAGAAGGAGAAAAAGAGGGGGCACCTGGAGTTGAACCAGGGACCTCTTGATCTGCAGTCAAATGCTCTACCACTGAGCTATACCCCCCACACATGTGCTCCCCACAGATCACCCCATAAACTACCAGCCAGCAAAGCCCCTGCAAATTACTGCCAGGCCAAAAAGCAGCTTCTCAAGAAATGTTCATCTCTTTCCTCACAAACATTCCACTGATACTCCTCTTGTGGGAATAGACTTCTTCACCTCTGGCCAGCACCCAGGCAAGCCCAGGATGGAGCCAGCAGACAGTTAAGGGGAAACACACTGAAATGATAGAGCCCCAACCCAACTTTTTCTGGATAAAAAGCAGGAAAAGGGGAGGGGGCACCCGGATTTGAACCGGGGACCTCTTGATCTGCAGTCAAATGCTCTACCCCTGAGCTATACCCCCACTGACCAAGAACTGCACAAACAGCTCTTTGTGAGCAGGGATGAGGCAGCTCTGCTGCATTCCACTGTCTCACTCCCCGCACCTGCAGCACTGCCTCTTCCACACTGCAGCCCTCTCATTACCCTTCATTTTATCCTAAACCCCACCCCAGGCCTCTCAGCACACTTCCAGCCAGGCTCCTGGCACACAACCTAATGAATTCCCTATTCCCTTTCTCCAGAACACCTCATCATAGAGGAAAAAAAAAACCCAAAGAACACTTCCAAACCCCAGCTTCAAAACATGGCTGAAGCCCCTCAACTGCACCTCTGCTTGGTCCTGGGGTGGGTCATTCCTCAGCCTCACACAGGAGTGACCTGCCAACACCTCCCATGCTGCCCACAGCCTCTGTGCACAGGGACAATCACCCACCCAAAGCAGTTCATCCAGGACCAGTCACCCAAAGCAGTTCATCCTCTTGTGCCCTGCCTCACAGGAAGTCCTCACGCATCAGAAATCCAGCACAAGCTGTTAAAATCCATCAGGGGAGAACACTTTTATTTTTAGTGGTGGTTCCTTACTCAGCAGCAGGTCTCTGTGTCTCTCCCCAGGGCTGAGGAACAGCTCCTCCATCACCAGCGCATTGGAAGGATGGCACCACTGAAAGAGACTGGCTTCAGCCATGGGTTGGAGCAGTGCAGTGACAGCCAGAGCATCCCTTGTGCCCTCCTGGCATTCCAGCTCTCCTGGGAAGAAGCCACAACCTTTTGCCAGCTCCATGGAATGACCTGCAGAAAAGAGAGCAGCCCTCAGTCTGGGTAAGTCCTTTCCCAAGTTTCCCTCCCCAGCTCCCAGTTGTCCAGTGGGAATATCTGAGACTGACTTTTTAGGCCACAGTATTTTGTGCATTCCTGGTCTTTTGGTCAAACAGCTGTTGAAAACCAAGTTTCCAAAGCACTGCTTTTGTCCATCGTTTCTTATCTTTGTGCTACATAATCTCTGAGGCCTTGTTCCCTGTAACCGCTTCCTCCACTGTAACCTCTCTGCACTGAAAGCATCAGGAATAGCAGGAAAAAATCAGGAATGTTTAAGGTAAGGGCAAAGTGAAGTGCACCCAAGGAGGGGCTGCTGTGGATCACGACAGGATGTGTATTGTACAAGCCAGGCACTGCAGGGCCACAGCATCCAGGACAACATCAACCCTATTTTCCCTTGCTCAGAAGAGCCAAAAAACCAGCTGACCTCTGGTTCACATCCAAACATCCCTTTCTCTGCTTCCACCTGAGAGGAACACCAGGAAAACCACTTCACACAGTCCAAGCTTTTGTGTAGACGTACCTCAGCTCATCTTGAGGGTTCAGCTCAGACCTTCTGCTCACAACTGGCCATTGGGGCTGGAGGGTTTCACACACGACCTCCACCAGCAGCGGTGAGCTCCGAGTCCTTGCACATCTTCAGCAAGGACCAAGAAACGATCCTCAGAGGCACTGGGCATGGTGAGCTCGGCAGCTCACGGTACAGCTCACTTCCAGGCAGTGCTTCCCACCCTCCTGCACCACGGACCCGTGTTTCTAAGCACTGAGTTGCCTATTCTAGAAGAAAATTCCAGACCTACAATGCCTCGAGCCCCTGTGTGCAGGCATCTCGCAGCAGAGCTTCCACAGACCCACCCCGCGGGCATCCACTGGTCAAGTCAGTCCTGCTAAAGCCATTCCAGCGCAAGCCCCTTCCAGGGATTTTCCAGAGGTAGAATCTGCCTAAAAAAAGAGACTTATCACCAGGTATTAAACCTCCAAACCCCCCATCCTGCTCCAGGCGGACACGGAGCTTCTTAAAACAGCTTCCCACAACTACCTCCCTCGTGAGGACGTGGTCCTGCTCCGCAGAGAAGGGCACTTTGGCAAGAAAGACACCACTTGTTTGGTACAAGGACTTTTATTGTGTGTATGGAATGCCGCGGCTACGCGATGCTTCCCGCGTTGGAGGCTATCCTGGGCCACAGATCCGCACACTCCTTGGCCACAGGGCCCGTGATGGCAGAGCCTGGGAAAGAGGAGGACACCAGTGCCTTAGAGCCCAGCATGGCTATGGAGAGGGGTCGGAGCAGCACTTTGTGCTTCTATGAGGAGAATCCGGGTCCTTCCACTCTCTAACCAGCAACTCCAACCTCCGTTCTCCCCCCTCACCTGGCGTTCCCATCCATACCTTTCATTTCACCTTTATTATTTACTATCACTCCTGCGTTGTCTTCGAAATAGAGGAACACTCCATCTTTTCTCCTGTAGGACTTCCGCTGCCGAATTACCACCGCTGGATGGACTGCAGAGAGACAGGAGCAGCCCAGTGTCACAGCCAGCACCTCGTCTGCAGGGCTTTACCACGTGGAACCCCAGTTTATAGACAACAGGACACTTAAACTGATGGTGTAACGCTCACAGCTACGTCTCCACTTGGACATCTTGACATTTTCCCACCTTTCCTTCTAAATCCAACCTCAGACCACAGGTAATATTCAGCAGG
>NW_009932499.1:6068-6766 GCF_000696875.1 Nestor notabilis
CGAGCAGCACCAAACCGCGGTATCGAGGCCGAATGTCCCACCACTGATTGAAACGAACAGCACAAGCTGCCACTTCACCCAAAAGCAGTGCCTTTGCTCTGCCCTTCCACGACAACTCACCGAGCCACTGCCACAGACCCAGCAAGTGCTTTTCGAAGGGTGGAGGCGACGCTCCAGAGACCTGGTGCCCACCTTCAGCACCAGTTTGGGGGAAGAACCATTCCCACCTCCAGTGAGCAGCCCTCCCCAGCACAGCCATTCCACACTCACCCTTCTTCCGCAGCTCTGGCTTGCCCTTCTTGACAGTGGCCATCACCATGTCCCCCACACCGGCCGCTGGCAGCCTGTTCAGGCGCCCCTTGATGCCCTTCACGGAGATGATGTACAGGTTCTTGGCACCTATGGAGAGATGCTGGGGTCTGGGTCCAGCCAGGACAACGCTTCCCATGTCAAATCACTGACTGAAGCCAACACGCACAAGCTGCTGTTGCTGCCTCCTTCCACGACAAGCCATGAGCACAGACCCAGCAACTTAAACAGGGAAGGTTTAGGCTGGATTTAAGGAAGAAGTTCTTTGCAGTGAGGGGGGTGAGGCGCTGGAATGGGCTGCCCAAGGAAGTTGGGAATGCTCCATCCCTGGCACTGTTCAAGGCCAGGCTGGACAGAGCCTTGGGTGACACGGTCTAGCGTGAGGCATC
>NW_009932499.1:6793-6999 GCF_000696875.1 Nestor notabilis
ACCCATCCTATAATCCTACGATTCTAAGAGCTTTCCAGGAGGAAAACGGGGGTTCAGAGCCTCACGGAGGCCGGGGCACGGCGGCGGCCGCGCTCACCTGTGTTGTCGGCGCAGTTGATCACAGCTCCCACCGGGAGACCGAGGGAGATGCGGAACTTGGCACCCGAGGAACCACCGCGTCCTGCAGGGCGACAAGAGGGTTAAGC
>NW_009932500.1:0-32966 GCF_000696875.1 Nestor notabilis
CGGCGCCAACAGCCCTCTTGGTGAGCGGCAGTTCACATCGACTTGAGGGTTTGTGAGTGTTGGGGAACATCTACAGTGGCCGCAGGTTTTCTTTGAAACGTCAGATCTCAACAAAAGGCAAAATCTGCTTGAGAACGTAGCGCCGCAATACCCACGAAATCTTACGGTACCTGCAAAAGACGGCCCAAAAATATAATGGTAAAACGATGCTTGTCAGTACACACCGGCAAGCAGTGGACTTGCCAAGCAAATATACGGGTACCCATGTTCATTAGTTCTTCTGCAATGCTCATCAGCAAAGTCTAAGTCTGCTGTTTGAACAGAGTCAGTAGAGAATAGGTACAAAAATCTGCACTTTAGCCAAAATTGCAAACATGTATCTGTCCCCAGTCACCTTTAGCAATGATATGGAGAACTTAGTACCACACGTAGGGCTGACACCCCTTTTCTGCTGGAGTGGGCTGGCAGCTGTCTAATCTACCACAGGTCAAGGTACCAGGTAATTATGAACTTAGAGCTGAGAGACAAAAGGCCATGAAGATGTTCAACCAAATAAAAAAAAAAAACACCAAACAAAAAACAACAAACAACAAATAAAACAACAATAACAACAAAAAAAAACCAACAAAAAAAAGCTGGGGGGACACAGATTTTTATTTTGAATGGCTCTGAGAGGGGGGGAACCACTTAAAAAAACAAACCAACCAAACCCCAACCAAAAAAGGTTTAGTAGGAACTAACATTAGAACACCAAGTCTCGTTGTCCCTATTCTTTCTGACCTTTACAGGGAAAGCCAAACACTAAGTTAACATGGTGATTCTGTAAAATTGATGGAAATTTCACCCCTCTTTTCTTCAGGACCAATATTTCATTCCTGAACTACCACCTCCATTCACAATTTCTTTTAAGACTTTGGTACATCAGCTCTTTCTCTCTTCTTGCTACTTGCACCTTGCAAAGTTGATTTATCCTTGCCAGTTATAAACAACCATAGGTACATTTATGTCCAGTATGACTTTCAGTGTCCTGTAATCCCCTTAGCCATTTGCCTAAGAACTCTGATAGTCTCAAAGATAATCCATACTTGCAATGGAAAATTTAAATACTATTTCAGAAGCAGGCAAGAGCAGTGTCTCCCCTGGCAGCAGCCCATGAAAGTCCAGTGCTGTAAGCCATAAAAAGCACAGGTTTCCACCATGGGAGGTCATGCTGGACTTTTGTACCAGTATGCTCGTCATTTGAACATCTCCCTTGAGCAAACACGAGCAGCCCACACTAAGGGCGAAGATCCTTTCAACCCATTCAGTCTGGTTCCCCCCAGCATCATACACCAAGTCAGTGGTGTACACTAACCTAGCAGCAAGCATGGAGAACTTCCTCTTCAAGGTGCTGCTTTTGCCCCCCTCTCACCAGGGCAAGTTCTCTGGCTGAGCCTGATACAGAGCAGACTGAGGAGCAGGGGGCAGAATAGCACAGCAACAGAGAATATTCAGATATCCTACTGAGATATCCAAAGGGTGCTGAGAGGCAGTAAGGAACAGCCTGAGGAAACTCCACAGCCTGCCACCTAGAGAATCTTCCAGGAGAGGCAAAGGGTCGCTGTTTTGCCTTTGTACTTCCAAGGTTACCTGTTTGACACTCAAGATGCCAAGTAAGGCACACAGTCCCAGGAAGTGGATGTGTTGAAGTATTTCTTTAAAAGCACATTGCTAGGAGCTGCAGATCTGTGCGGGAAAACGTTTCTCAGCACTGGCTGACACAAATCGTTGCACTGAAATAATGATACTGAAGTTATTTCTGTTCGTATTACGGGGGGAGGGGGGATGATAAAATAAATTATATAAAGTAACCATCAATATCTCTAGGATCCCATTGCAGTTTACTATTAGCTACTTAAATGTAGATTGAGCTTGACTGATTTCTTAGCTACCACCATGGTGAAAAGGTAATGAAGCCATTGCAATATTTTTTATACCAAGAGCAAAGTTTGATGTGGTTATACTGCTTTGACACATCCTCTGTTTACTGGAGAACAATATCCATGCTGAAGTCTTCAGTGACACTCCACCTGAAGTATATGTAAGATTCTTTACATCTTTTTTTCTTGTTAGTAAGGATGATTTAACTTAGTGCAGACTAACTGGGAAAATAAGAATGGGCTTTTTGACCCAAGATAAATATTTAAGACACAAATCTGTAAACACCTACATGCTTGTGTATGTTACAATAGCATGTATGTTCACAGCATGTCCCTCATCAAGCTCATTGCTCTTTTTCAGCAGTCGATAATGACAAGCCCTGTACTTAGGGTTACAAAGTCAGTTTTACCATACCTACACTCACATCTCTGTAGATGCAGAAGCACAGAGTAGAGAAAAAGAAAGGCCAAGAATGGTAAAGAGAGGACACAGTGCCTCTGCAAAATGTGATGGAAAAATATTGTATTGAAATTAGGCAGTATTTGTGGACTCAATTCTGTCACTGCCTCACAGTGCAATAAACTTCGTATTAAAAAATCCCCCATTTCTTGTCTACTACCTGTAACAGTAGGCATCCCAAAGAGACAGCATGGATGCCTCACCTCTGCTGGGGCTTTAAGCACTTCCAGAGAGGTCCAACACAGACCAAAAACCAGAAAATACAAGTCTGGGAAACTTAAACTGGGGGTTCCTGCTTCTCTGAAAGACCATACAACAGTTACAATACCTGGAACATCCCAAGTGAGGCAGCTGGGGTGTTTTCCATGCTATGGAACTGAGGGAGGGCATAAATTCAAGCAGACTGAGACATCTCCTGGCCAGCTGAACATTCCCACCCCTCCTACATACCAGCAGGGGTGTTGATCAGACCCTGCCATGAGCTGCTTCAGGAAACTAACCACAAGCAAGCTGGCATTACTGTTCGTTAATCTAAACTACCTTCTCCAGGGGCTGAGACAAACCCCAGCGAATGCACAGGGAGAAGACTGCACAGCTGATAACAGGGCAAGGCAGCAGAGCATGTGAGAGCCCTGCTGGTCATACCTAACAGCCGTGTTAGGCACAGCATCCATCTTCTTGGAAACCAGGGATCAGCCTTCAAAACATGCAACTTAAGTGATAAGCAGTAAGATCCAAATTTAGTATTTTTAGCCTCCAAGTTCTGCTGGGCAGCTGGCCTGAGTGAAGTGCTTACAGGATGGGTACCCCCTGCTACACTTCTTCACAATTAGTGGAGATGACTAGCTCCAGAACCTGGCTTTTTTCTTAAAAAAAACCCAAAACCAACCAAACCGCACATTTCTGGCAGTGGTGGGGAACACTCACACAGCTCAGCTGAAGGCAGCTGTGATCTAGGTACAGAAGCAGCCAGCACCTTCACTGCACACACAGGGAGTGCTCTAGGTAGAGTTGGTCTTATTTCCAGACCAAGATTGATTGTCATGTTTCTTTGATACCAGTTGAGAATCACAAATTAATTATTACATGTTTCAAGGGTTATGGCAGTCAGTCAAGGGTTGGGAAGGTTATTTTAAAAGAATGCCCATGTGTTTCTGAATAGTACATTATGTGTGACCATATGGGCACACCCACTGTATTTCAGAAGTACAACATGAGACATTAGTACTTTCTTTTCATGAAAATATTGAAGATCATTTCATGAAGATGGTGCTGCTCCATACGCATCAGGTTAGAACTGCAGGTTTTCCTCAGCATGAAACTGAAACTTGTATGTTGCTGTGAGAAGCAGGAACTTAATACTTCTTCACTGTATCTCACTTTTGACATGCAAAATGATTGACTTATTAGCAAGACAGTTCTGCTGGTGTTATCAGTGCTGTACCTCCTGACACCTTTCAGCCTGAGCCTCAGTAAGCTTTCTGCAACATGAATAAATACCCACACTAGCTACTTCATCAACCACAGAAAAAGATACCAAAATACATGTTTACTAAAATAAACTCTGAAAAGCTAGCTGGTCAAAACTTACCAACATTTGGACAAAGGTTTAGATTGCTGCACTTTGCTGCAGCAGAGTATGCTTTCTGTAATTGCAGAACAGTTAGTTAATGGGGATTGATGAACCTTCCAAGCTAGTAAGTCAGTTGCATTTAAGTCAGTTCCTGAGGGGATGAAGGCACGGACCCAGAGCATCTTAATGCAGTGAATCCGTTTATTGCCTACTGCTCTAACTTTTTATACCATTCTAACAACAGTTATTTTTAGCCTATTGCTTTAACTTTTATACCATTCTATTTGTAGCCTATCATGTTTAGTTCCTGACTTATATTTTGTTTTTTGACACTGCTTGCTTTCTCACAGCCAGTCCCAGAGTAGCCAGTCTCTTATCTTTATGCTCTCTCCTCCTCAGCCAGCTAGGTTGCTCTGCTTGATTGTACTTTGTTTCTTCTTTAACTCTTTCTTCTCCAGCCAAGCAGTTACTTCTCCTTGGCAATAATCAAATAGTTTCCACTGTCTCCCACAAGTTACTTTCTTCAAACAAGTGGCCTACAGCTATGTTGTTTCAGATGCATCTTAAAAACAACATGAACTTATCTAAAGCCTTTATTCATGTTTGATACAAGTCAGACATATACAAACACCCTCCCTAGTTCAAACCCACATTATTACAAGATGTGAGATGCCATGATGAGGTGACAGGGTTTCTCCATTCAGAGGCCCAGCTGGTGCCAGAGTTGTTCTATGTAGTCATTATGTAGTCATTATTCCTGGATAGTTGCTAAAGCACACAAAGTTTCACCTCAACATGAGGAAGAACTTCTTTATGCTGTGGGTGGCAGAGCACTGGAACAGGCTGCCCAGGGAGGTTGTGAAGTCGCCCTTTCTGGAGGCATTCAACACCCACCTGGACATGCTCCTGTCTAACCTGCTCGAGGGCTGTAGTAGATGATCTCCAGAGGTCCCTTCCAACCCTAATGATTGTATGATTCTGTAAATATGAGCAAACTCTGTAAGAAAGCACTTGAGTGAGAAAGAGCTTTAATACTGATAATAAAACTTCATCTCTGCAAGTCAGCTGCTCTTTCAACTAGTAACATTTTGGAGGAAAGCTATTCAGTGTTCTCGTGGAATGGCTTCACTGCTGCAGGGAGATGGCTGGCTCTAGCTGGAATAGAGCATCAAACAGTCCTAGACACACAGAAGCTTTTGTTACAAAGGGAAAAGGAAAAAGAAAAAAGAAGGAAAAAAGGGGGAAAAAAATTAAGAAAGAGAAAAAGTGGTTCCCAGATTCTAGGTAGTGCTACAAGTCTCTGCACTGGCAGCATTAGTAGTGAAAACACTGGAGAGCTGAAGACCAACACACCAAAATTCACTTGCACAGTTCGACTGAGTCCTTTTAGTGTGATCCATGCTGAGCACTTGCTGACGCTTTTGATAAAAAGCAGCAGCAGATTGAGAAATGGTCTGTGTCAAACCCAAATTCACTCTGAATTGGTCTGCTCCACTTTCAGTACACATTCACATTCTCAATATACATCTCACATTCACTCTGCATATCAGCAATTCAGAAAGTTTTAAAACATAAAAAACAATTTTAATGAGCCACTTGACATGCACAGTTCTTCCATGTAAAGTCCTTTTTATGTTATTACTTGTAAGATTTTACCTAGGTTAACTTATAGCCAGAAAATTTTAAACGTCTGCTAATAAATACCTAGAGACATTGTGCATATTCAGTTTTTTCCATCAGCAACCGTTTAACTGAGCAGAACCCATCCATAGAACAGATATCCATCCAACAGAGACACAGTAATAGCAGCACAGAGATACAGCCATGCCTGTAAATTCTGGCTGCGGTCCCTTCCAGCCTCGACCAGGACTTTTTGGCAAGGGTCTCACACAGTCATTAATAAAAGCCATTAATTGTATCTGAAAATTTACTTGAAACCCTGAGGGCTATCAGATGGCATTCTAATAAAGTACTGAGACTACTGTTTTTATATGCTACTTACTTCAAAAGCATAAGCATGATGTTAACACCACACTAATGTAGAGTGTACTTACTCGTAAGTTACATTTGTTTCCCAGTCTCCAATTGTGAGAGGTGACGGTGCTTTTCACTTGACTTAAACCTTTAAGTGATTCTTAGCACTAATTAGTGATTTGAGTTCAGATTCTAATACTGCCATGGTGAAACACAGTTATTTAGAAGCAGAAACATACTGTCTGCTTCTGCCACCTCTGCACTCTAAAATGTAGTATTTTCTCCTGTTTCAAAAACTTTCTCTAAACGAAGTTCTTAAAAAAAAAAAATTTAGATATCTTAAAAAGCACTATTAACCTAGAAAATTATATCTATAAACTTAGACTGACTGTAAAACTATATACATCTTCCAGAAGGTATCCTGCATGTAAGACTAAATCCCAAATATTGGAATAATTGTGTTGATTCCATCTATCCAGTTCATATGTTCATATATCCTGGTGTTCAAGTTCCTAGCCTAGCAGCTGTTATTCTTGACTACAACTGAGAAGGGAAAAAAGGAGAGGTAAAATTCCCAGCCAACAATGTTCACTAATTTTAATGTGAATATATATATCCCTAGAGCTTAATAACTTACGATTGAGAATAAATAGCTAAGTAGTCAATAGCTTTTGCAACAGCTGCTGGAGATAATGTGCAATCACAATCTCTGAAGCTTAAACACATTAAAAGATTTGCCATTCATAGTTTTATTCTAACCTCACTCTATCATCATTGGGAAAAGAAAAAACAAAAAAAAACCAGAAAAGAGAATTACCAGTTCAACTATCCAATGTTCAAATGATTGAGAACATAAGGTGGTGTCACAGATGTTTCTCTAACACACCTCTGCCTCACCACAGCAGCAAAGCTCATCCGTAATTATGTCTAATTTAGCTGTTTCTTTATACTTGGATATCCTAGTAACTGACTGATAAAAGCCTCAGTGTTCAGTGCAACTCAGACTTGTGCTGTGGACAGGTGTACAGCACAACCATTTGCGATAAGGGTATGGTACCAAAAGGAGCAGCTGAGGAAACAGTGTTCGCTATGACAAACGTCTAGAGCCATTTGCTTTTTCTTCCTTTTAAACTCATTTGCTACAGAATTTTTAATTTGGTGAGGACAGAAAGGCTCAACCACATCAATCATCTTCTCTTTCCTGAAGACAAAGTTTTATTGTTGAAAGTGTTAACTCAGCTCTCCAATAGGTTTCCACCTTCCCCATATTGCAGTATTCTGCAAAGAACAGTCTTAGTGCAGATAACCAACTGTTCCAGCTCTCCTGAGCAGGTGTAAATGGTCACAGCTCCCCTGAAGTCAAGACCTGCCTCCCAGTGCTTCCACGTTGAGACCAACATAAGGCAGCTGCTCTGACACCCAGCATCACTAACTGTTCAGCAGAGAGCACCAACAGCACAATAAAGCTGCTCATCTGCTTTTAAGTGGGAGTTCAAACCTTTTGGATAGATTAAATCTCTCATGTAGGTGGCAAGAATGAAATTCTTGTTTGAGAATTAAGTAACATGAGATGGATTTTAGATTTTCTTAGAACACCAGAAGTATCATAAAATGTCAGTCTCCCTATTTTCTGCTCTCTTCTCTAAGCAGCACCTAATTTGCACATGGAAACCATTTGTTAGGTTCACCATTCTTCTTGCTTTCTTCAGCTCCCCACAAATCAACACAAATCTTGTCTTTAAGGTAAGGACTGTACTAGACATTCCATCTCATGGAGTGACCAATCCTCCTTTGAACAAACAGGTTTGAAGAAAACAGGAGCAGATGAAACATAAATCCAGTTTGTCTTCAGTGCAAATCCACTGATTTTCACCATTTGTTTTAATTAAGGCCTCACCAAAAAGAAATATATAGTACCATCTTTAATAGCCGAAAATTAGCACACTCCTTTCAGAACAATGGTCCAGGAGTGACTTCTGTGTCTCTACCATCAATTGTCTTCCTGAACAAAGTAGTATCTCACTGGGGGCCCTGGCAAGTCTTCCTCTCCATCGGTCTCTGGAGCAAATGACACTGTCAAATCCACATACTTCTTATCAGCTGATGGTTTCACAAGCTTTTGCATCCTACAAGGAAATGAAGTACAGTTTAACATACCAGAAGGAGGATTGGCAGTGGGAATTCAGGGCCAGGCTAGGATGAATTTCACTGCCAGCAATGAAGCCCAACATACTAGAAATCAGATTAAAATGAAGAATAAGATCCCTTTTAATTTTGATACAAAATCTGGCCCTCCACCTGAGGTACAGCAAATGGTATTCCATTTTCATGATAGACGGCCTGTTAGTGAGTGATTACATTGTTCATTAACAAGTGCTTACTGCAACAAAGAAGAGAAGATAGACAGTTTTGGATGGGATTCCTCACCAACAGAACTGCTCTTTGGCATCCTACTGAAACACAAGGCAAATTTAGCTTTCTGTGCAGAAGTTTGGTCAACAAGGAGGAGTACAAGTCCTCAGTCTAGCAATAATGGCTGTTCTTAATATGTTATGAGGTAGAACCACTCCAGTGCAGACACTAGACAGACAGTTCTGATGGAAAGTAGTTCTACTGGAGTTAAAACTTGTTAAGTCCTTAAATTTCAAAGGTGAACAGCAATGAGGGAGAAAAAAAAAAACCAGCCAGGACCTAGGACTTCTTCCTTCATGACCACAATGTGAGCTTAAACTAGGTAAGCATGTCACGTCTTCCCCCTTTGCTCTCCATAGTCTCAAAAGCTATAGCTATTGCTTGGAAATTGCGCAATAAAATACTGAACTAGGAGATCAACCAACCTCACTTTCATTGCGTATCTTTGGATATCTCAAAATTATTTTCTTGACATCTTGGAGCACTAGTTCATGAGTTCAAATGCTAAGAGGCTGGGGGAATACAATCACTCATTTCTAATCCTCACAGGTCACTTAGAGAAGGATTTCACTTCTGGTTATGCTTTAGCACACAGGTCAAAAAGCTGCTTCCCCCAAAGTACTTGTTCCCTTGCAAGAACACAAAGCATTAGCCTCTTCTCAGCAAAGATACTGAGATCATACCCATCGGCATAATGAAGTCCCAAGCTACAGAGGAAGGCAGGTAATTATGTCTCTAAAACTTGTTTTTAAGGAGTATGCTACCAGTCAGTGCTGTAATTCTGAAATTAAGACAAGAGTCTTGTACTGCTTGTCATAATACAGGGAAAGAACGATTTTAAACACTTAAGAAAAAAACCACACAAGCAAGACTAAAGTTTTCTGTGCAAATACCTTATAAAGCTTTTGGGACTGTTTGTAACAGAACACCAAGCTGCTGTAACTACACGGAAAGCTTGAACAGGGTCTCAGGATTATAAATCCTGACATTCACAAGAAGCCAGCTTCACACCTTGCTTTTGCCTTCATTACACACACCACTCAAAATGATTTATACAGCTGTAGGAGAAGGAATATAAACAACTTATTTTGAGATAGGCTGTAAATTTATGAATGTGCTAGGCATTCTAAAGGCAGGACCATCCTAGAGGCTCTTCTCTCCCCGGAAGTTGGAAGTAGCTTGCCCACAGCATATACTACTTTGCCTGGCATTACCTCCTGGCAAACCTTCAGAATGGTACTGATCTACTTACTCTAGCAAAGCCTGTGAACACTGACCCAGCATACAGTTCACAGCTGCTGCAAGGAACAAATTTTGAGCTAAAAGAGTTCAATCAATATATAAGGTAGAACTAAACCTAGGTGAGATCTGGCTGTTACTTTGCAAAAGACTATCAGTCAAAACCAACGCTCTGCTCTCACATCCTCCTAAACTTCCAGTCTTTAGACTCCAATTTCCTGTCAGTGAGTGGCACTGTAAAGCCTTGTGTTTAAAAGGGCTAAAGTGAGCTAGAATCTCAAGGAATTATTATGAACTGAACAGACTTCCAGAAATCTCAGTTTGCAACCAATACATTAACTCCTTCCTAAGTAAGTGTTCCCATTCTTTGAGGTGAGTTGCTAAATATCACCATTAGTTTTTAAGCCAGTTTAAAAATGTTTATTTAGTCTTGTTCAGCTTGAACCAAGGTACATTCTTCATCCCCCATCCCTCAAAATACCCAGCTTACTGTCAGACTTCTTTGGATTTCTCATTCTAGCATTCATTAGTTACAGCAGCATTTTGGATGTCTCCTGTCCTCACTACAGGAGTTAATTCACTTTCTCTTTTGTCTCCCCCCCGCAAAAGAAGAAATTACCTCTTTTCTTTCCCAAATATTAATGACTAGCAACCACTTTGAGAATAAACATTGCTGTCAGGCACACGTCTTTACGATACAACCAGTGAACATAATTTTTACATGCAATCACATTCCTCAATCCATTTTCCAGTTATACTTACGTCAGCTTTAATCTTTTAATATGACCTGGCATCACAGGAACATACAGCATTTTGACTCCCTGTACAACCATAGTTGGTTCAATTCCATATTTCTCCTGGAATTCACAAATTAAAACTTATTAGAGGACTATGTCAGCTGCATAACCCAGCAGATACTATTACTGCTAATACTACAACTAAGTTTTCAAAACCATAAAATCCTAACCAGAAAGCTTGCTAATGCATGGATATTGACAGAAGTTTTATTAAGATACATTTAAGCTAGTTGAATTAAAGAATCTTAAAATAGGTTTGGACATGTTTAGTTAAAGACATTCCCATTGACATAAATTCTTTCTAGAATTATTTTAGTTTCGATAAAACTAAAAAAAAACCCAAAAAAACCCAAAACAACAACAAACCAACAACCAAAAAAACCCAACAACAAACCAAAAAACCCCAAACCAACAACTCAAACCACGAAAACTCTTTTCTCTCATCTTGTATTAAGCCAGTACAATGGATAACTTACTCTGACAGCATTTATGAAGTCCAACAGAGTAAAATCCTCTTTCCCATAAATTGTCCACCTGTCCCAGATTGTAAATGACAACCCATTTCTGTTTTAAAAGAGTAAGGTTTTTGTTACTGTAGAACACAAACTCAGGCACTTCCTTTAAGCACACACTGAGGAACTGCTATGTCTTCTAGCAACTTGTTTTTTTATCTTGAGCAAAATTCTCTTCCCTCTCTGCTGCCATTTCTCCAGCCCTCTGACCTAAGCACAAGACACACTAAGAACTCTGAGTAAACATAATATCTGGCAAAGAACTTACTGAGTTTTCAGACCTACTTGAAGGTCTTGTATTGAATACAGGAATATCTTGAATATCTCTTGTATTGACTAAGATGCACAAGTGCGTCCAATCTGTACAGACAGGATGGTCATTAATAACCACACTACACATCTAACTCACTAGATTTTTTAAAGTTTCACAAGCAACAGCTTCCACTGAAAAGAAAACTAAGCCCTTAAAACCACTACTTTAAAAACAGGACAGAAGAGTATGTGCTGCATTTTCCAAACAATTTCTTATGCAATGCATTATGGAACACTTTGACATACTAAGAATGAACTGTGGTTGCATCATAGTTCTGATACGCGAGCACACAGGGCCTTCATTTGGTTATCTGGATTTAATAACTGTACAAACTTCACACTTGTAATGGCGCACCAAATTCTAAGCATCCATTTCCAGGTTTCCAAATACCACCCTTCTGCCATTGCCCTTCCTACCTGATTTCCGTTCTTCTTACTTCAGCAGTTTCTGTAAAGACCATTATGGGAATGGCTAGATTCAGAAAACAGTTCTTGTATGCATCAGCTGTATAGCCACCAACAACTTTGATGAGTTCCAGTGCAACCTGCAGTAAATAAGAATCCCATACTTCCATGAGACCAAACACAGGTTTTAGGTACTATGTTATCAACTAGTTTAGGCAAGAGGCCTGCAACTACAGAGTAAGCTGTTAATGAGATCAGCCTTTCTCCAATTGGCAGAGTAAATCACATCTGGAAATGCAATCCCATATGCCACAGAAATAAATTCTGTTGCTGCTATGGGAAATATTTCAGAAATATACATTGCAGAGAACAGGCCAAAATGCTGATCTTCAACTCCTCTTTCTGGTCAGCAAATCAAAAATAAAACCACCAAGGGCTTACCAGATCTAGAACCAAGAGTGACCTTTTCTATTGGTACAGGGGAAAAAAAGATTACTAAGTTTGAAATAAACCCTCTTCTTTAACAAGGCTGTCAGGGTAGTGCTAATCAATACCCAAACAACAGTGGTTTTAGGCAAGAAACAGTAAGAGAAAGAAATGTGCATTTTAAGCATTTTAAAAAGCATACTCACCAGCCCTGACACTGCAGCAGTAGCTGTTGCAATTGCAGGAATAATCTTTCCAGCAATGCGTTTTGTTTTGAACCTATCTGCTGGTTCAATGTTGTACATCTTGGCTCGCAAGTTTGATGCTGCTGTTATGAAATCCATATGCCCATTACTATCATCATCTTTTTCAAAGGAAATAGGCTTCATTTGCAAGTCATCTGCTCATAAGAAAAAAAAAAAAAAGAAAAGAAAAAAGGAGCAAAAAGTATTATTAGAAAACTGAAGATGTTCTAAACTTAAGTTATAGGGAACTAGAACCTTAACAAATTAAAAATTTCATATTCTGGATCTTGATGCCTCACAAACAACTCTCTTTCCCCATACCAGAAGCAGAAATGCCCCTATCAGTTGTTAAAAGTGAGTAATCAAAGAAGTATCAACAGAGCTCCATAATTTTATTTTCCTTGCAACGCCAGGAATAGACTATGGAAAGTCCAATGGATGTTTCTTATTCAGCTCCATCCTGTGAGAATTCCCTCTATAAGCTTTGTTTATTTGTAACCATTTCACTAGGGAACTCAGTAGCATGGGAGATAGAGATTAGGGTTCACCCTCCATGCAATAAGTCAGAGCTAAACTAATCTAAGCTTTCTCCTGTGCGTTCACAGGCTAAAAATGCGTGCATGTAGCTGTTGTCTAATGACCCCTGCATGCAGCCAGGCATAAAAATGGATTCAAGCATCCTCATTTTAACATATCTAGAAGATGCTGAAGAAGATTCTAACAGTCTTCAATATTTGGGATAATTTCAGATTGATTCCTGTAAGTACCAGCTCTCAGCTGATATGAGAACATAGCAGAATCACTTTCTGGGATCTAGCCAGTACCCTTTCCCTCCTTAGAGTTCAATTCCCTGCTGCCTGCTCGCTGTCATCAGGGTTGTATTTACATGTAAGTATAACAGAGAACCCTAACACTTGCAGGAATCTCAGAAATACAGAAGCACAGGGTACAATCAAGCACTAAGGACACTTACCTGTATGGCACTTCAGAAAGCTTTAGGTACCAGATACCTGCTTGTTGCAGAATTAGAAACTGCTTTATCCAAAGACCTGAATGTGACACTACTGCCAGTACAATAGCAAGATGTTACTAAGCTATGAAGCTAGTTTGCACTACTCACTTTCCAGAGCTTCATTGGATAGTATAGACTTCTCCAGCTGGAAAATAGCATTTCTTTCATCCTCACTGCTGACTGGAATATGATCTGGTTTTCTTGCAGTTTCATCAGTCTGTACAACCTGCAAGTGTGTGCAGTGCTTGAGTAATAAAACACACAAACTTTGTATAACACAAGTGTGAAGTGTACTAGATTTCCTGTCTTCCCTGCAATCTTTCCTCCCCAGTTAAAGAGACACAGGCTTACTGGAGCAAGTCCAGCCAAAGGCCACAAAGATCCTTAAAGTACTGAAGCACCTCTCCTACAAGGAGAAGCTGAGAGAGCTGGGACAGTTCAGCCTGGAGAAGAGGAGGCTCAGTGGGATCTTATCAGTGAGTATGAACATCTGATGGAGGGGAAAGTACAGAAGGCAGAGCCAGACTCTATTCACTGGTGCCCAGTGACAGGACCAGTGGGTATGGGCACAAATTGAAGTGCATAAAATTCTTCAAGAAACATACAAAAATTCTTTAAATAAAAAAGAAAACAAAACAAACAAACAAAAAAAAAAACCCCCACAAAAAAACCCCACAAAAAAAAAAAAAAAAAAAAAAAAAAAAAACCAAACCCACCCAAAAAAAAAAAACCCAAAAAAAACCCCAAAAAAAAAAAAAAAAAAAAAAAAAGAACAAGCCAAACCCACACACAGAGAAAAAACCCACACAACAAAAACCAACCAACCAACCAACCAACAAAAAAACAACCCAAAACTGTGAGGATGGTTGAACACTAGCACAGGTAACAGAGAAGCTGTGAAGTCTCCATCCTTAGAGGCACTCAAAACCCAATGGGACACAGTTCTTGATGACCTGCTGGAGCTGCCCCTGCCTAAGCAAGGGGACTGAACTAGGTAGCCTCCAGAGGTCCCTTCCAACTTCAACCATTGTGTGATTTTGAGTCAAAATATCGATTTTGTCTCACAAGGCAAGCATTCATGAAACAAGTGTTAACAATGGGCAAGAAAATATGAAAACACCCTGGAATATATGCTAATTTTAAATGATGACAAATGCCAGCCACCACACAATAACACTTCAGCTGTTTTGAAGTTAACACTTCAAAAATAAAACTAATGACACTTCATTTATATTACCCAGAAAGAAATAACAAATTGACACTAGCTTTGGATTGCTTTAAAGTTGCTGTGTAAACTTTCACTTCTTTTATCAAAATAGCATTGACTCCTATAAACTTAAAAAAAAGCTTGCAAACTTACAATAATCACACTCATCCATGGAAAAAAATGCTACAACATATCATTTGCAAAAAGCAACATCCTGCATTCAGCATCTGGCATACAGACACCTTAGTTATATGAAGTTAAAGCAGTCCCCTATGCCACGCTCTTGTTTCTCCAAAACACATTTTAATTTGTGCTTATTTCTGATCAGCATCAACACAAGAAGTAGTTGGAGATGTGGGGCATTGCTTGTGGATTTATCTTTTTTCTTTAAACTAAATATGACACTTACTTTGTTTGAAGGTCTGAACTCTGGTACCTTCACAGCTGAAATAATCTTCAAAATAGTTTCCTCTGAAAAATCCTGTTATGGTTTTGAAAAAAAAAAACCAAAAAACACCAAAACAACAAAAGAATTTAAATTCACATCAACTCAAAAAGGTCCCCACAGAAAGCCTGTATATCCAGTAACATTTCAAAGAATACCAAACCCAAAAAATCCCACAAATATTCAACAATGAAACATCATCACTGAAACACCAAGTGACATTTCAGTTGCCACAGTGAACCATAGTGGTGTGAAGTGCCTGGCACTTGAAAACTGAACAAGAATTGAAGTGTAAACATAACTTACAGGAAAATCCAATTAGTAAAGAAATCAGGTAATAACAAGAAAAACAAGGGATAAGCAACGAACAGGGGCTGTGAGTAATAAGAAATAAAGCTCCCAGACCATAGCTAAGACAATTAAAAAAATGCCTTTAAGAGACGTTCTTTCAGTTCAGTTCCTATACTGGACAGGAAATAGGTCCATCAAAATAAGAATTCCTGATTTCAGTGTTTACTGAAAATACCCAATACACTACCCATTTCTTCTCCAGGTTAAGGATTTCAACAAAGGTGACTAAAAGTAAGCAGCTACTGAACAGCCAGTGCTGAAGGAGAGATTACTTCAAGAATCACTTTAATGAGTTCGTGCAAAGAATTGGCAACTGGACATTGGGCCAAAACTGAACACATACATCTGAGTTATGCGATGGGAACACTGTTACAGTATGGATTACCTTTTCTGTAAAAGGAACACAGTACACTGTTGCAAAGAGTTTTGCTGCGCTCACAATGAAACCATAGTGCCTAAAGAAAAGAGGAAGATACTTATTTGTTTCATTGATTTTTTACTTCAGTTGCTCAAAGGCTTGCAATCATATTCAAAAAGGTCTTGAAAACACACACAAAGAAACAGAATTTCCACCCTTCAGCCCACACAGTACAAAACAGATGACAGATTTTGAGGGTCTTGGAAGTCATCCCCAAAACTAAGCAAACTTTGATGAGTGAAGAGTTATTTAACAAAAACTGTATCACTTAACCTCTGCAGTCAAGAAAACAAATGTTCACATGACACCAATATGATAATATGAAGTTTCACCTTAGCAATACTTTGATATTTGCCATGATCTCAGTTTTCACTCAAACTAAAAATGGTGATCCAGTTTCTCAAAGCAGGTGTAGACATTCAGCAGATAAAGGCTTTTCAGTCCCTCAACTGCATAATTTTCAAAAATTACCTCTAATACCCAAGCCATCTAGATCAGATCCAAATTGTGAAGAAGAAAAGGGGTCCCTCCACTAGGTCATTTGACGTAGTCAATTTAATTTGGCACATCCTCCATTTCATGATGCAGGCTGATGGGGGCAGGGGGATACAACAGCAACAACTCAGTAATTTTGTAGTTACACAATAAATGAAGTGGGTTGTTCTAAGCCATTTCATGTTAAATGGCTTAGAACTTGCCAGAAATTCCCACAGCACACTCCAATCCCTTATCAGTGAAAGTTAAATTACCTGCAGTGAAAGCATGAGGCAGCTCACGAATCTGCCACAGCATTAAGACTAGGTACTAGTACCTACCAAGTACCAGCTTCTAGTGCTACAAAGCCACTGCCTTGCACTTTCTGCTGTAGGGTGAGTTTTATAGAATGCTGTAAAACACAACCATGACAGTACCATACTTACAAAGGATCACTAAATTCAAACTTCACTGGGAAAGGTGGCCTCTTTGGTGACTGCCAAAACAAACCTAGTAGGAAGACAGACTTAAGATGAAATCCTAAAGGTAATCAGGAACAGCAATACACGACGTATACCGTTAATTCACAACTGGCACAATGGGGCATTTGTACTTACTTCCATCTTTTAGTCGTGTATCAAGAGGAAATGAATGAAGGAGCTGAAGAGCCTAGAGGGAAAGCCAGAGTACATTTATTAATTTGACATATACAGTTTGACATCATCACACTCTAGGACACCTGTGTCAAGACGGAGAGCTTAAAAATACGAGTACTGCTAGATAGAGTGATTTGCCCATTCATTCACAGGACAAAGATGACAATGTGACCACATTCGTCCAAAGACCAAGCAAGACACTCCAACAAGCAAAGTGTTCCCCCACCCTGTGGTCACTTTAGGATTCTTGCACACCGATTCACAATTGGGAATGCAATGTTTCCTCAAGGTGACAACTACCAGCAGGGCTACATATGCACAGATTTGTATGTTTATTAACACACAGCACCATGATCACATCATTCCTACAAGATTACATGCACATACACTTTAAGCAACACTGTGGACCAGATTCTCAGAATGACTGGCTCTTGTTTCAGCTGACCTTTCTGTGACATCTACGAGTTTTCTAAGATCCTCATCAGTCTAGCACCACCTCACTTCCAGGTCTTACCTACCTTATGGCTAAAATACTTCTCAAATTTCACTCTTGCTAGTTCCACACACTGAGTCCAACTTCGGGGTCTTCTACTGAGTGTTTTAATAACATGAAAACAGCCTTCTAAGCTCTCCCCTGATTTTATTCTCTAGATAGAGAAGAAAATATGAAAATGTTAAAACAAACAAGATTCCTCCCAATCCAGTCAAAACCAGTAAATATGTTTTTAGTAAGTTACAGCAAAAGGAAACAGAAGGTTACTTTGTGAAAGACTATCCTTTATGTGATCCTTTCCACTGGGATTTTTCCCCAGGTACTGTGGTCTACTTATTTCCACCCAGCCCAATGGACAATAGGCCATTACAGTCTCACAAAAGATAGATATTAAACAATTCAGTCTAATTTATTACATAGTTGAATTCAGTTGAAACTAAGTGTTCCCTTCATTTTTCCCAGCTAGTTGCACATCAGTGTGACATCTACTATACACTCACTAGCAGTACCTCAGTATTTCTGCTATTTCTACATGGCATACAGAGCACACATGAGCTAGAGAAGCAGCCCATCCACAAGAGACTTTGTCTCTTTTTTGAATAAAGTCAGAAAATAACCCAAATCTCACTGAACTTAAATAGAAACAAAATCCATAAAGCATTAGTTTAAACCCTGTATTTTAGCCTGGCAAGATTCCCCTACCTGTAAAACTTCTTCTGCAGATGGATAGGTTTGCCAGAATTTGTTAAACAATGAAGGCTTGTGAGAAAATGAACTTTCAAACTAGAAAATAAAAAGAAAAAATATGGCATTTTGCAAGAAATGTAAGAGATCCCCCATGTTTCCAAATATACAGTAAGTTATGCTGAATGCCAGTAAGCTTATTCCCTTACCTTATCTCTTGCCCACTGTATTGTATGCTCAATGGCAGCTGGGAAAGACTTCAAGGTGCAAAAAGGTATTTCCTCTTCTGGTGGATCCCGCTGTAATTAAGGAGAGTTGTGTGTAAATGCAGACTTATTCAAGTTTATTGCTAATAATAGCACCAAGAATTTCTAGACTATTTAAAACTCAAACTGTTATAAAATACAAGGTGGCATATTTATGCTTAGAACAGAATTTGTTTTATGAACACTAACATCATTTCCTATTTATGAAGAATAGTCTAACTCAACACTGGAAAGCGAAATTGAACCCTGAAACACGAACAACAGAAGAAATCACCAGCCAGCTTTTCCAGGGTGTGCAGTCTGCATTCACATACACTCTCACCCTTGCGCTCAAGGCCAGAAAGACTTTTTTTGTTGTGGACCTTATCAGGACCATTGTGACACTCAAAATCCTGTCTCTGTGTCCACGTGCACCAGTGGTGTCCTCAACCAGTGAATTTCTACCTTAAAAAGGCAGTTTCACAAGAACTTAAAGAGAAGGATACTGCAAGAGTTTGAGGATCGTTATTGGCCTAGGTGTAATCATCAGATAGGTAGCAAACATGGTATCTTCAGTCTGCTCAAAATTTATTTCCTCTAAGCTTTTCTTCAGAAACCAAGGAAGTAATTGTTTCTTAATAGTACTGCTCTTTAGCAGCTCACATGGGCCACTTATTTTAGACAGATACATGAACGATTAAAGAGCTGGAGGGCATTATGGGACTAGCCACAAAAGGGAAGTAATGGTCTTAAACACTTACATGACTGTTATAGGACTCTGTCAGATGGGGCACAATAACTTCTGTGTGTCCTTTTGTTCCCATAGTTCCAGAGTCTATAAGAGGACGCAGGTTTGCTACACAACGACTGACATGGAAAGATGGAATAGAGTGTAATCACTACATTGTTGCCTTGCAGACATTACCAGAGTGTAATCGGAATTGACCTTAGACACTTTCAGAAGAGTGAAAAGCTTATACCCAACTCAGGATGAGAGATTAAATAAGAAATATTTATATAAATGAAGAAAAATAAGATATTAAATAACAAGAGCTATTTCAAGTTGGATAAGGATACTGTAAACCTGAGCCTACCTGGATTAGAAACATAAGTAATTCTTTCTAAATGTAAACATCCCTACTTATAAATTTAAATACACATTCTTACACAAAAATAATTCTACTTTAAGACTGCCAAAGTATTCTCCCCTCCCTCATCAGACCTTGACAGATATTCATGTCCAAGAACTCACGCCAAGATTGTATGCCATGTGAACAGTATGAGCCACATAGCAGCAGAGCTGGTTTCCACCACAAGTATAAATCCCATCCTCCTCCAACCAGCTTCCCTATAGGGGAGCAAGATAAACCTGAGGAATTTGCTATCACATCTTGTAAGCAGTAGCAGATCAAGAAGATTAACGGAAAAACAGAGTTCACATAAGAACGTGAAACTCCTTCCACAACCTACCTATCAATGTATCTCCTTGCCTCAACATTGTCCAAAGCAGTCACAATCACATCTTGTTTGGTATAGAACTCATCGCTGTATGTGCTCTCAGTGGCTGGACAAACTTTATTAATATATGAGTCAATCTTTAAGTAAGGATTGATGTTCAGAGTTGCTTCTGCTGCAGTATAGCTTTTAGGTTTCTGGAAGTATAAATACATATATATATATCTCAATGTTATTCAGATAAAAATATCTTGGAAAGAATTATCAACTTAATTTGCTGATCAGACAACAATTCACTGACAGAAATATTAGTATACAAAATATATAATAAAGGAAATTCATTAATCATGTACCTCCCTCACTATAAATATCATATTAATCTAGTTTTATTTTATTTGAAGTAGTGCATCAGAAAGGTATTGAGTAACTGAGACTGATGCCACATGTTGCCTCTCATACTCCCAAAATGCCATAAAAGAGCAGTTCATGACTGTCAAGAGGATAAATCCATTAGTTATTGCAACTATGTCTATGCAGTATAGACATCAAACATCCATGAATTGCACTACTGCAAGGCATTCCACACATAGCCAATTTCAGAAGCTAAACCGAAAGAGAGTTCTTAACCTACTTGACATTTCTAGCCATACTACCTTCAATTATCTAGGGCTCAGCACTTAGAACAGCAGAACTCACGAAAAGTGTGGCTTCTGAAAGCTTGCAGAGTTCACCTTCCATTTATCTGCTCATCCAAAATGTAATCTGTTCCCAGATTTGCTAGACATAAACAGGAGGCAAAACATTCAGCTCCTGGATTTTGGGCAGGGGAATACCTTTTCCTCATTGCTGTCAAGATCCAAGACACCTGTTTTATTTTGTGCTGTGTTTGTAAGTACAGAGATATTTTCTCTCTGCTTCTAAGGAATTAACAGTTTCTGTATCACACATTTACTGAATGTACAGTTTTTACCAAGTTATTTACCAGTTTAATGAAGACTGAAGTCAGAAAATAGCAACTTCAGTCAAGTTCCATTAACAACAGCTCTGCTATTAAGAACACTTCTGCCAGTGCTGTCTATTGTATGCTGTTCTGTTTTATCCTCCCCCAGTTTCAGTGGTACAGAGTAAAGCGTTTCTGGCATATTAACCCATGGCAGCATCTTATGCAACACAGCATTCCTTATCCGATTCTCAAGTTTGAGAGATTTCATTAGTCAAAGGCATCAGCACAAATCAAGATCAGACCAGCCAATTTTACTCAACCGATACTAGTGACAAGTGGGATGCCAACATTGTTCTAGGTATTGTTTAAAAAGATACTGGATTTCATTACAGTTTTTGTCTTCTTTTCTGGACAAAAGTACATAAACTTGCAAGTTCAGCTCTCAGTCAAGACACAGGATGGGGAAATAGAACAACAGTCCAGAAAGCTTACTGAACAAGAAAGCCTACCTGTATGTGATGAGGTCGAAAAAGAAACTGCCTGTTCAGGTTGGATTTCTCTATCAAGTCTGGATCTGTAATTGTAACCTAAGTCAGAAGGGGCGAAAGCAACAGCTGAAGTTACAATTTAAGCATAGCACTGAACAAAGCACTCCTGTTGGCATCCACAATGGTTAACAGCTCTGCCTATACTGACTGCTTAAATTTTGTCTTAAAATCAAAATACGGCAGGACTGCTCGAAGTGTGTTCTGCTTCCAATTAGTTGCACACTACTTCCACTCCATGCCGAGGCTGTTTTAGTCTCTGCTCAGAGATCAACCTGAAATAACACTGAGACTTTCAACATTTTTGAGTAGTCTAATTAATTATTCCTTGTCATGTTACTTTTTAATAAGCAAAGGACCCTGAGGTTAACAGGTAACTTACCAATCCTTTGTCTTGCCCAGTACCAACACCAAGGAGTGCAAAGTTTTTTAGCATTTCACAGCCTATTGCTCCACAGCCAACCTAAAGAAAACAACATTTATAGCGTCAGAAACTAAGTGAACGCCATGAAGACAAGTATAATAGACAAGCCCCATTATAATTTTGGAGCATTTATTCTGCAGTGGCACACATCATCAGGGCTGCTCTCATTATTTTGAAGACAGTGGACATTAGCCATATTGACAAAGCATTTGCAGGAAGTCTAACAGTGTCAGTCATACTCACCAAGAAAATATTCAAATCATGCAGCTTCTGGCACAGAGAGTCCCCAATACAAGCTCTCAAGGCATCATACCTATCTCCCCTATGCAGGTGTAGGAGACAGAAACAGAAGAGTAGTAAGTTGCCATTTAGCACAGTAGTATCATTGATGCCAAACTGCACTTTGACATGAATTAAGAAAATCAGAGTGAGTCCCCTATAGTTCCTACTCCTCCCATACTCAAACAGGACACGCATTCTCAACACCAAACTTGTCCCTCCAGCAAGCAGTACTGAACTAACTAACACCTCTTCTATGCCTGCTTGAGGCTCAGATGTGAACAGTACATAAAACAGCAGACTGTAGTTATATTTACCGTGGGAGAAATTCTTCAGAGCCCATCTTTTCTAGAGGTGTTACTATGTCTAACATATCTATATACAGCTGTAAAAAAAAAAAAAAAAAAAGAAAATAACCCAGTAAAAACCTGTGAAAGTCATTCATGGTATTTTTGTTTAAAAAAACCAGAAGTAAATATTTTTGATGTACAACAGTCTAGACATTTAGAAACACTAAGTTTTTATTGTTAGTGGAAGACTAGCATTCAGTTCCCACAGTTCACTTCACGCTTTTACTGGACAGGAAAAAGCACCTGGACAGAGAGGGGAAAAAAGCTCACTGAAACATGAGCCGCAAGGTTTTGACTTCTGTCAGGCATGTCATATCTCCAAATTAGACTATGAAGCTTTTTAATCTAACTTTATTCTGACACTTATCCCGAGAGTCTGAAAGCACTGTTCATATGTACAGTAGGTTAAGCTCGCATCTGGACTACATCACACCTTTACAACCATGCACTGACAGGCCAATGCTTTCCTTGCTTGTGGAGAAAAAAGAATGTGATGTCTGAACCCCAAATACGAAAATTTTGACTAAAACTGGCTGCACATTTATTGCAGACAGAACAACATTATATTTTTTCCTAAATTTGGTCTCAAGTCTCCTCCCTGTCCTCCCCCCGCCCCCACTACAGAAGTTAAGGCTATTTCGATCATATGGCATTTACGAATCAACCATACATTTGTAAAAACACTGTCAAAATAAAGATCCAAAACCAAAGACAGCCTTACCCACTGCTGCAATGGAGAAAATTTTCCTGTTACTGCTTTCAAGACTTCCTGGCTCGCAACACCACCTACTGCTGCAGCCAAAGGAGCTAGAAATCCCTGAGCAGTCCTAGACAGCCATTTCACTACATCTCCATTCACCTGAGGCTGAAAAATAAGACATAACAACAACAGATTTATCCCCTCAATTGAGCAAGTCAGTGTTTGACAGCTTCATATGCTCCTGTTCTTCAGTATAAGACAGAAAAATTCTTTCACTCTGACTAGCAAAAATGTTTCCAGCCAAGACAGATCCAATGGATGCCCTGTACTTGCAATGTGCATTTATCTAAAAACTGGATTCACATAGCCACAGGATGCAGCCTTTCACATCAGCTGAACATTTATTTGAATCTTTGTTGAAACACCATTCATTCTGTTTCCTCACATGGCCTTCAGAAAGCCAGCTGATCCATCTAAAGATGGATACAAAGTTCAGAACAATGACCAACAACTAAAGCATAATCTTAGGCAAGTAAGTAAGTGCATCAAAAATCACTCATAATGGCTACAATTCCTTACTCACTTTGTTTTCCAGTGTTTCACTTATAGACATGGCTATTTTCAGCATTTCCTCAGCATCTTGGAGGCATCTAGACACCAGGGTAGAAAAAATAATGACCACTTAAACATTTCAGGGTCCTTCTAGAAACACAACTGATGGAAGAAAAAAGCACTGGATACAGTAGAAAAAGTTAGGAAATTTGTATTGGCTTCAGCAGTGAGCACTAAAGGTGCACTTCTAAAGGTTAGTTAGCTCAAGAACAGGAGTCCCAGTGGAGAAGTGCATGTGCAAGTCCAGTCTCAAGATTTATACTTTGTAAGTAGTTTTATCTTGTTGAACATCAAAAATACAGCTGATAAAAAAACTGAAAATGAAAACCAAATACTTCAGACCTTTTAGAGGTTTTTTTTAAATCCATAAGCTACGGGATAGTTCAGGAATCCCTGAAATAACTTCTCCATATTAACCCCTCAATGTGAAAAAACTGGAACAGAGCAGGACTCTGTCCAGCATTTTCTGTCTACTTATGCCCAGAAAGTGCCATTACTATATTGGGAAAGTCCTGATACAAACCAGACATGCATTAGGTAACATTCTTCATCTAGATTTCAACTTTTCATTTCTATGCCATGTATTAAGTACCAGACAGACAAGGTACCCTGCTGCACATCAAACCCATAACTATACTAAAAGGAGAGACCTCTTTGATTCAAAGCTTAGCAGAGACAAGATTGCTGCATTACCCAATGTTCGGTCCACGACCAAAGTTCTCCTGGAAGTGGTTCAAGGCAAGCATGGCAACATGGATATGCAAAGGTGCCTGTTAAGACAATAATAGCAATTACAAACTTGAGAAAACTGAAGGAAACAAAAACAACTATCTGAACTCTTCTGTTACCATTTCACTTCCTTATCTCTTAACCGTACGACTCAAAACCTCCAAAATTAAATAGCCTTAAAAATTGAATTTGAAACACGTTACAAACTGAGTTTATAAAGTACTACTCAGTTGTAATACAATACCCTTCACACACATTCAGTACTCACTTCAACTAAGTCCAACTAAAAAGTCCCCAAAAGAATTTAGTTCTGAAATTGAAAAATGCAGTAATCTTCTTTAAACTAGACCCCAATATGCATTGCATTTTGCCAAACATCAGTATCAAAACCCAGCATTAAGGGTCAAAAGTAGAAAATCTAAACAGGCAAGTCAGACTTTACATTATAAAAAAGGCAGACTTTACATTATAAAAAAAAAAAAAAAAAAAAAGAACCAAACCCAAACCAAAAAAAAATTATTAGATCAACATTTTTTTAGTTTAAGATTTTAATGAGCCCAAGACCTTGCATGCTCATAATACTTAACTAAAATGGTGTTAGAGGCAAATACTGCTAGCTTCCTCTGAGATTCTAAAAACACCTCTGAAACATTTTTTCAAAGGAAAAAGAAAATATTCCTACACTTTTAACTCCCGTTTCCAACTAACCTATGATCACCTTTTTATGATTATCAGAGCTTTGATGCCAGTGTGAGTTTTATCAACCAAACATCATTAAATACATGAAAAATCATTGTGTCGCTTGCAAAATTTACACTCCCATGAATTGAAAGACTTATCAAAAACTGAGGTTTTAAACAGCAGAGGGAGCTGAGCTGTGCATTTCAATATGCTTGGTGCAAATCATGGATAAAAGCCTCTACACTGATCTAAACTATGATGTATATTCTATGACCACACAAACTGATACCTCACTCTTATTTCACACTTCAAACTCGTATTTAACTACTACAGAACAGAGTTAGGAAATAATATTGTTCTATACGTAAAGCTGCATATTACATTCCATGTTGTTTTAACATTTAAGCACTTACATCCAAATCCCCACATGCTAATTACCTCAGGCTTGCTAAAATCTGCAACGAGGCATAACGGATTTGTTATCTGCTTCTCCAACCGTTCCTGGAAAAATAGAATTCATGACAACAAATCCACTTAAGGACACAACAGTCACTGCTACCTGACAAACCAATACTCTTCCTAGAAAGACTAAGGACCAAATGTCCTTTCTTACTAGCACTGCTATTACACTCTCCATTATTAATGCCACCAAAGATGCATAAAATAATCATCTACTGCAAGTTTTGCTAAACAAAAGATGGTCAGAGATGTTTCACAAGATGGCAAGACCCATCTCAAACTGCTCTGAAGTGAGCTACCAGAGATTTTATAGGCAACTGGATGTTTGCTTGCAGAACTTCCCAACTCAGGAAGAACAAGAAGCTACTACTTCATCCCAGAGACAAGATATTGAGCTGTGAATTTTCAGATCAGAAGCAGCTGGTCCTCATTCCCAGCTTTTTACAAGAATGTTTGAGCGCAGACAGAATCTACTATCTGCTGGCCCAAGAAGGCCCATAATACCATATGGCTTGCAACCTCTTTTATACAAACAGATCTAACTGCCTCTTCTTCTCAGAAGGCTACCAAGAAATCACATATTTGCAGACCTTCATGGAGTCCCCAGCAATACAGCAACAGGCTGCCCATGACTTCCCCCCTACACCTCTACACTGGCAGGTAACTGAAGTATTTCCTATTCTCTAGGTTTTAGTAAATTGGTACCACTATTCTTACCCAGTAAAATTAGTGTAAACTCAAATTAGGGTAACCAAATCATGTACTGCTGAACTCTGCTTCCAGCGCTCCTACCATTAACACTCAAAAACCTGGTTACCTCAAGCACACACTTACAAAGTAAAACATCTTGGGCGTCTTCACTTGGACAGCTATGCCTCCATGTAAGTAAGGCTCCATATCTGATGTATCACCAATGCTGAAGGAGTAGGGTGACACCACTGAAAAGAAAAGAAAATAAACAGTGACTGACAACTAAAAGTGTCACTGGATGCTACAATTCTGTATACAATAAAGTGGGGTTTTGCCAGTGGTTTTTTACTGTAATTTTGTAGTGTGCAACTCTTCTTTGAAAGCTGATCCTCCTAACAGGATTGTCCCTCCTTGCCAGTTTCTGGACTAAAGTATTAGTCTCACATGATCTATTACGAAACAAGCTTTTTAAAGTGGCAGCAGATTTAACAAGAATTCTGATGACCACAGCTCTGTAACAAAAATGAAATGACTCTTAGTTTTGTTTAGGCTGTGCACAGCAGTATCCAGTACACTGCTCAGAGTAAGACTGCAGCCCTGTGACTAAAATAACAGGCAATCAAGAAGGGCAGCTGAAGCATTTAAGTTGCATCTTTCCTCTCACACCATCTGAAGCATCATTCAGATAAATACATGGAATACATTCAGATTAATACATGGAAAACTGAGACCGAAAGCAGAGCTGTGATTAGAAGAAAAGAGGAAGAACTGAACACAGCATCAACAATAGCAAAACAAAAGGGTCTAGAGAAAACAGACTCAACCACGCTCAAGGGTACTGTTTTTGTCTCAGACTACAAAATAACCCCCACCCACCTGCTCTCTTTTCTGCTCAAGACAAACAGGCATTCAGATCTGGGAAATGAGCAATTCCCCAGCGTCCACAAGGAACCAAGTAATATGCTTCGAGACATGCATAATGCAGACCAAAGCAGGTAAACATAAATCATGGGAATCACTTCAAAAGCATGCTTAGAAACAGAGTGATGTCAAGACATCCCTGAACATTTATATCGTCACCTAAGAAACAAGGCAAACTGTGACACACAAAGTGGTGTTAATTTAGTCCAAAACCATGACAAAAGCACAGGCATTACAGGACCCTCAAAAAGCAAAACAGTTTAATGAGCAAACTAATGACAGTAGCTTCAGAAACTGCCAACCAGTTTTCACTAGCTGAGAGTTTCCACTGCTCCTTAAGCAGCAAGATGACTTTGAAAGACTTTAGAAAATTGGAAATGGAGTCAAGACAACGCTAGGAAGACCTCTGCACCAAAAAGCAGTTTTTCTGTGCAAGCTCACTGGAGGTCTACACAACCCAGAACTCCTCTGGCTACAGTAACTTATATTATAGCGAGCTAAAACAGATCAAAAAATAAAAACCTTGCAAAGGAGTCAGCAATATTTTACCTGTTATTTGGTGTGTGGATCCATTTAAGCATGACATTCCATTTACTTCCCGAAAAGTTAAGAACTGTCCTGTTTCAAGCCTGTGTGGATGATTTTCAAGGCAAGTAACAATACCAGGATTTGACTGAAAGTGAAAAATATCGAAGTTAGCAAGGAGGAAAGTGTCTTGTGTAAAGAAGTCATGCTTTATTGTAGACACATGTCTTTTTGCCTATTGAAACTGCAGCCTCTAATACTTCTAGCACATCAGTTCTGTGATAATAAAGGAGTTACCTATGATAACTTTTTCAGTTCTTTTGGTCACAGAGCCAATAACAAGTCATCATAAAGAAAAAAATAAAGCAGCACAATGACTTCTACCCCTTACTTGTGTTATATTTGAAATGAAGATCTCCTTTGGCTCCTCTCCCGTTGTATCCAGCACTTCAAATTCATCACCAAAGTCACAAAACAAACGTGAACATACTCCATATACATCTGCACTGATGAACTACGAGAGAAAATAAAACTTGTGAGTATCCCTAAAGCAGCACAAGGCAAAGAAATGACCTCTCTCATTTGATCTTGTCCGAGGCTAGCAGGTTTAACTTCTATCATGGAAAACTGTCAGATGCACCCAAGCCACTGACTATATAGCACAGCATTCATGACAGACGTTGAACCTGCATGAGCATTTCTGAACCCCTACACAAAACCCAAGAATCATACAGTGAAATATTGCCATTTCTACCACTGTTACATTCAGTCTCAGCATGTTCTTTCAGAACAATTATAAGTTCACAGTGAAAACTATGTCTTCATAAAATATTTCTGTCGTTAAGAACCAAGCTATGGTTATCTGGGCTGGTACCCAGACAATACCAGACATATGTACAGGCTATGAGTATTGTACTCCCAAAACTCATACTGCTCCATCAACATGCTATCTGCATAGAGCTATACACCTCATAACTAGCTTTCTCCAGAATATGATGGAGGTTCAGAATGCTCACCGTACAGATTATTCATGTGTTTATTTCTATTACCTTAATAGGTGGCTGTTGAGCATGACAGAAGTCATTAATCTTTTTCTGCAGCAACAGGCTTACTTCAGTCAATATGACACACTGTGAACAAGAACAGACATATATGTTAGACACCAAAAGCAATTAACATCTTCAGGCTATGAAAAAACACAGTACTAACAATAAGTTGGTCAGGTGTTCCGATTCCTTTCCCACACACATAACAGAGAAAGCAGTTTTGAGTTGGTTTTCTCATTACATTAGAACAGATGGGTTACTGCTCCACAAGTTCTGGGAACTGGATGAGCAAGAGCAGGAACAGAAAATTCTCACTTTTTTTTTACTGCAGCTGTGAAACTCAAAACCTAATTAGCATAGTTATGAGAACAGTTACAGGTAATCTCAGAGAGAATGCAGATCTTGAATTTTAAGATGAAACTTAGCAAAACAAACACAAATACTACTCATCAGTGCACACCAAGAAGTCTGCACAAGCTTCAAGTACTGGTGCTTATCAAACTGCAGACGTACAATTTCTGCAAGCATTCTTTTAAAGCTTAGGATAGTATTGGGTTACAAAGCATATGCACCACATCCCATTCAGTTATACATGGCTTATTAAAGCTGGGACATTCAGAAACTTGGTGAGCTTGGGCATAACCAATAGCCACACAGTAAAAGTTCCCAGGTCAGACTGGGCCAGGCACACTTGCAGGAGACAGCTGACTGACCAACTGAAAACATCCTCACTTCAGCACAGAGGAGCTTACATTTCATTATATACATACATACATAAATGATCTGTTTAATTATATAGCCTGAGTTTCTACTGCCTGCAATACAGCACACAAAATATATGCAGAACATCTGTGCTCTGTAGCTGCAAAAATAGTCACAACTTCACCTTTGAACAACAAAAATTGTATGGCAATCTCAACTAGCTATTTATTGTTGTAATAAATTCCATGTTACGTGTCATAAGAAAGTGCTAGGAACACAAACCCACTGTTTCAGCCTTGAAAAAACAAGTATGGCAATTTCCTTAGTCCAAATACAAGACCTACTTATTTCTTTACATCATTTTAAAACATACTTTAGTTCAGTTTCATTTTATCATATAAAAAATACAAATCCAAGTTGTTTGCTGTGAGCAAAATACTTCATACAACTGCCTTAAAAGTGACATACCTGGTACTGCTTTAGAAAAGACAGATCTGTGGTTTCATCTAGCGGCATAATTGACGCTGCTACATGGACATATGGATTGAGTTCTGCAATACGATGAAGTGTGGCCTCAGCCCTGAAAGAACAGCAACTTTCAAGTTTTTTTATGCATCTACAAAATTGTATTTTCAATACAGAATTTCATACCACACATGCCCTACAACAGTCCCTCAAGAAGTCTCCTAGCAACAATCACCAACTCATTTATTCACACTTAAATTCCTAGCAGGTTTGAGGAAAAAAGCTCTGTCCAATATATCACAGGACTCATGATCATCTGGTGTCACGACTCTTTACTAGTCTCACATAGATGGCTGAAAAAGCCCAAAGAAACTCACCCTGGCCCTGATGACTAAATTCCAAACTGCAAGAAGTGAGATATTTGACTCAGAACTCCAGTTCTAAACTAGACTTTCCCTAATACCTACCTGGGCACTGTAGTCAAAGCCAGTAACTCCAGAGAAAGGGTATAAGAACTATTTGATATGTATCAGCAGCTCTTAGACAATGAACTGCCATTTTTGCAGCTGATTAAACTTACTCCTAGTCAAGTTCAGTCCTCCCTCACTCCAAAGACTTCACCAACCTGTTTCTTTGACTGGTAATATCATCTTCATGGATGAAGAAGTTGATCCCCAAATCCCATTTCGTGCACTGCCTGGTGTCATGAACTGTAAGAGCCTATGAAAGTTTGGCAAAAAGCATTTACTGGGAGAACTGTACATCGTCATAGCACCCAGAAGGATGGATTAAACCCCACAGAGAATGCTGGAGGAGTAGCACTGCAGAAAATTCAGTTGTACCATGTGTAAGAACAAGCTTCTCCAACCTCTCTTCCAAGAAAGCTTATCGTTTGAGAGACAGAAATGCATCTGCAACATGCATTTCATTAAGCATTTTCCTCCCAGCTAGCAGTGATGACAGCATTTAAATAATGAGGATGATTTCTGCCACACTGTGATTAAAGGGCAATCTGTAAATTAATGGATTCCCAAAATTATAAACAAGATTTCTTTTTCTTCTCGATTGGAAGAGTTGTAAAATACTTCTAATAAAATTCATCACAGCAGCACAAAAGCAATTGTTGGATTAAAACATCCAACCATTCTAACTTCTACACAAAAGGATTCTGGAGGATGACAAAGTAGATTAACATTTTGAATAGTTTGGCTATTGAGTTTGTACCACTCCATTTAGGAGAGGTCACTTTGTACAAAAGGGTTCAATGTCTGATCAGCAGCTGACTGAAATATTACACGAGGTATTTCAGAGTGCAGTGGACATCACTGTGAGAGTCTGACTGTACCACTTCAGCATGCAGATTATTAAAAGTTTTCACCCCCACGTCTTCAAATGCTTTGCAATCGCTCTACTGAAAGACACTTTCAGAAATTTAACATTAGCTACCTAGTAGTGTTCTCCCTTTTCCTCCTTCTCACCCAAAAAACCACAATGACAGAACTGGTTTACATACCTTTACTCCAGCCAGGATTATATTTTTGGCTGAAAAAAACAAACAAACAGAACACAACAGAGAGATGGACTGTTGCAGATATCTTGCACATTTCTAATTGAACAGTTACGTGGGTAGACATTAACAGAATGTCATTGCTAAGAACTTCACATCTTAAAGGTTTGTTCTCTTTTGCATTCAGCTTAAGCATTCTACAGCACCACTGAAAGCAGAAAACATGAGCAAGGTTAAAAAGTCTCTCTACATTTGTAATTTTTCAGCTGCTCATCCCACAGGCATGATTACAGAGACACTAATGGCAATAAACTGGAAAATTTCATGACTCTCTTCCAGCATCTGGTGCAGAGTACCATTAAAACCAACTGAAGTGTAGTAAGTCAGGTAAGAACCAGCCAAGACAAGTCTTGCTCATAAAGAGTAAGGGAAATAGTTATGGAGTCTCTTGCACCAGGGCAGTTACGCATTTTTCACCAAATTTCATCTGTTCTCCTACCTTCTGCCCCCACAGTTCCTACATGAGGATAATTTGTGCTACAGCTGCTTCTGTATTACATTCATTGATACTGATGTCTATCTGATTGATAGTACTGATAACTTGGATTATCCACTCTCAGCCTTCACCTAAGACATGATTTTGGGTAAAGCAATCTGGCCCATGGAAGCATGTTTTAAAGTAAAATGTGAAATATTATTCTAGTAAAAAGTTTACTAGAGAAAAATCCAGGATCCTTCCTGCATCTGATATGTTAGTCAGAAACATGACACATACATAAATTCACTCAGATACTTCAGACATGCTTATTAAATCTAAAATAAGCTTTACAAGTATTCCGAGACAGTCTGTTTACAGGTACTTGTGTCTGCTTAAATAAATGTTACCTAACTTACCAATCTCCACGCCAAGGCCACCTATACCACTCAGGAATACATGGGACTGAGCCATCTTCTGCATTGCCGTGTCTCCAAGAACATACCTCTGGCGACTACAGCAAAGAGAAATTCAGATTAAAACAAGGCACAAAAAAGTCAAGAGCTTATGAAAGCAAGTCAAGAATTCCCAGTCATTTCCAAAAAAAGTTCAAGTATTTTCAGTTATTCTATCATCCTAAACAGTTTCTAATCCACCACACCAATTTCTGCAGATGAGTGTGTGTCACTAATGACATGCACACAGTTTTATTTACCAGCCCTCTGCAACAAGCAACTGAGGAGACAACTTTTGTGTATCTGAACTGTATAGTGCTTTAGGAAACAAATGTACGTCAAATGTAATATCTGCATGCACATCCAAACAGTGAAATGCATATAGCACAGACCTTTTCAGTGTGAGGTGTTAGAGAAATTACATTTAAATCCATGTAAAGCTTTTTTTAGGATAGTAGGATTCTGTAATTAACTACTGAAGACACAAACAAGCCAAAGAACTTCTTTATCAGAAATCTTCAAACCAGAGGGTGAAGCAGCTTTCTGAGTCAGAACCTGAGCTCTGGAACCTACACAATCACCTATACAATTAAACTTAAACCATTCTAAATACCACCTGTTCCACCAACGGAAAGTATGACTTTCGTAAGACAAATATCAAAAAGTAAAATGACACATACAACACAGGAAGCTGAATTAAAAATACGCCTCATTTGTTCAGCATACAAGTATTTTGGTTTTTAA